>NC_059330.1:32799336-32976836 GCF_018350155.1 Leopardus geoffroyi | reverse complement strand
CCTCCCTCCCTCACTCCCCCTTCCTTCCTTCCTTCCTTCCTTCCTTCCTTCCTTCCTTCCCTTTTCTTTCTTCCTTCCTTTTCTGTATTTCCTTCTTCCCTCTTTCTTTTCTTTCTTTCTTGCTTCTTTCTTTCTTTCTTTCTTTCTTTCTCTTTTTCTCTTTCTCCTTCTCCTTCTCTCTCTCTCATGCTGTCTACTCCTTTACTGTTATATTCCCTGGTATCACCAGCAAAACCAAGTAGAGTCTGAATTTGCTTTTCTCAAAAAGGTACTACCGAGGCAGATGATGGTGGACAAGGCTTCATCTGGAGCCATGACTACCATCCACATCCTGTCTCCAGTGCCCACCTTCAACCATCCCAGCCTACAGTGTGTCGGGGGGGATCACCCCTGAAATCCATGGCCCCCCAGGGCTGCTCTGGAATCTAGATGCCCTCTTCCAAGGGGTGCCACCCAATAAGAGCATCTATGATGTGTGGGTTAGCCACTCACGGGATCCGGCTGCTTCCACCCCAGGCTGGCTACTCTCCTGGTACAGCCTGTGAGGCTCCCAGGGCAGAGTTTGTTTTTCTGTCCTACCTCTTCCTTCCATGATTGGCTTGTTGGGGAACCAAGGCCAAGAGGACCAAGAGGTGTCTGTGGCCACAGGGATGTCATCTTTACAGTGCTTCTCCCTGAGACCACCTTCAACTCCAGACAGATTATAAGAAATAGGTTTCCTGAAAATGATTTTAAAAGCTATGATTTTGAGAGGCCAGTTACAAGGTCATTTATTTTCTTCCCTCTTTTTCCTTGAATATCTCTCCATTTTGCTCTTATCGTTCATGAATTCTTTCTGTTGTGGCCAGTCCTAGATTTCTCTCTCCCTCTTGCCAACTGAAGAATAAAGATGTGGCATTAAACAGAAAGGACTGTAGTATTGAACCAAATCAGAAGTTTAGTAAACTTTTTCTGCAAAGGGCCAGACAATACACATTTTAGGCTTTGCGGACATATGGTCTCTGTTCCAATAGGTGAACTGTACTGTAGCATGAAAGCAGCCATTGGTAATGTGAACAAAGGAGCATATGTGTGTTTCAATATATTTCCAAAACCAGGCAACAGGCAGGATCTGACTTCCAGACCATAAGTTGCTGGCCTCTGAACCAAAGTACATGTTATGTCTATTGAATATTTTGATATTCTGTATTCTTAAAACTGAAATATATTCTTTGTCCTAAAATATCAAATAAAGTTTTAATGTCTCTCACTCTGTCTCTGTCTCTCTCCATCCATCCATCCATCCATTCATCTATCTGAGAAAGCCTTTATATTAACTGAGGAAATACCCCTTTAAGTTCCGGCACTGTATCTCACACCTGGTTCACAGAGCCTGCTTGGGCAGCAGACATTCCCGTACATATTTCTTTGCAGAAGTATTTGGAATAAACTGTGACTTTAACCATTTGCATGAGTAGAAGACAAGATGGATCACAGTTATAATGTGGCAATCATGTCATTTGCAATATTCACAGATTTTTTTTTCCCTTTAGCTGGTGCCATAGTGTTTATGCCTTATCCTGTGCTGGCTGAATTGGGCGGCGTATTCCTTCTTTCCAGACTGTAGTTTTGAGCTGATAAAGTCTGTGGATCAATGGCAGATTTACACATGCTGTTTGTCCACCTGGTGCTTATTTCAGAACTGCTTCTCTCAAAGTGGACACTTGATAGCAAATGTGTTTATTCATTCTGTTCTAGACAGATCCCCTGATGCTATCTTTCTAATGTCTGTAAATAATTCTTTGGTCTAACAGCAGTGGAAGCCTAAGGCATTTTTCATGTAGCCATTAGCTTCTTTGCAGTCTGGACCAGTTCTCTTCTAGAGTCAATCACGGATACTAAGGAAGTGCCTAGCTTGGAAATAGGTACAGATGTTTGAGTCCCTATTGTATTCCAGTTCTACAGTTAGATTTTTCATTTTTATTTATCACTCAATCGTCATAAACAACCTTATGAGATAGATGATATTAACCCTAGACTAAACGTTACAAAATAGAGTTACAGAGAATATAATGAAGTCTCCTCAAGGTTTCATTTGTAGCAAATGGGCAAAATTATAGCATTGTATTGATGAGCTAACTCTGCACCAGAAGGATAGATACTAGAATGCTGGTGTCAGTTGCCTCTTACCAGCTCTGTGACATCTGCAAGTTATTTTACCTCTCAAAGCCCATTTCTCCATGTGAAAATGTACAGGGCTGTTTTTGTTTACACCAGATAATAACACATTGCATGCAAAGTGCTTAGCAGAGTATCTAGTTCAAGAGAATGTGCTGGATAAATGTTCGTGACTATTATTAAAGTAAAAGATCCCAAATGTAAATCCCCTTTCTCAGAACTTCATAGCTCTTAATCTTTCATGTAGGTAAATGTTAGGTGTTTTATCTTGATCAAATTTTTCATTCACATTCATAAAATCTAATCAAAACGAAAGAAAGTAAGGAATCCTTTAGTTCAGGGTCCAGTTACAAATGCCTACACAGCAGACAGGAAGCAGAATAGAATCAAGTTGGTTGGGTGTATGTTTGGTCGATATTCTGTGAGTAGTGGACACTGGGGCACACATACCTTTTGTATACAAAAGGGCCGTGGCTTACTTCCAACAAATTGTTGGCAAATAGGAATGTGGGTCCAGATTTGTCAGCTGATTCCAGTTTTCAAGACCAAGCAGAGGTTTATACTTTCATGTGAACTATGCCAATTTTAAGATGTTGGCCCTCAAAATTTTACAAGAATTGTGGATAGGCAAAATGCATCTTCTGGGGTGCCTGGGAAGCTCAGTCGGTTAAGCATCTAACTCTTGATTTTGGCTTAGACATGATCTCATGGTTCGTGAGATCAAGCCTTGTGTTGGGGCTCCGCACTGATGATGCAGAACCTGCTTGGGATTCTCTCTTTCTCCCTCTCTGTCTGCTCCTCCCTCACCCATGTGCTCTCTCTCCGTCTCTCAAAGTAAATAAATAAATGTAAAAAAGCCACATCTTCCAAGTGGAGTTGGTGCTTGGACCATCAGCATGCGGTCTATAATAGACCAACCCTGATATTTGACCAATGAGGAATCTGAAATTAAAAAGTCCAAATGACTGCCAGTGTCACACTGGGTGTTGATTGTCATCTCATGGTCACATAGTGAGAAATATGGTAGGAGCAGGACTACTAAAAGCAAGGCTTCTTTTTGCTCCCACACCCTGTTACTGATGTTCTTTTTGACTTGAGCAGTTTCATTTAGGTAATTCCTCCCCAAATCAGTCAAGAGGCTATGTAAGTAGTAAATATTCCTTTCTGGTATTAAAGTCAAGGATTATTCTAGGAGTGGCTTTTAATCTTTCCTTGTTTGTTGGTTTTGGCCCAGGATTTTCACATCAAATGTGACACAATTTACACCATTTAATTTCAACATTTCTTTTCCTAAATGTAGAAAGTGTCATATCTATAAGACTTATTTTATTTTTTCTTATTCAAAATTAGTTTTGAAGAGAAATAACGAGGATCATACTTCATAACACTGCCATAGAGTTGCAACTCTCCAAAATAATTGTTAAAATAGTGCTTAGATTAGATTGAACATTTACTTGCATTTAAGAAAATAAAAGATCACTTTTCACCCATTTCTCTCAAAAGGTACAAACTTACAGTATGAAGATAAATAATTCCTGGGGATAAATGTGTATCATGGTGGCTACAGCTAACAATATTGCATATTTGCAAGTTGCTTACAAAGGAAAGAAGGAAAGGAAAGAAGGGAAATAGAATATAGAGAGAAGTCTGGGGCTCACATGGCAGCCCCACCAGGCACTCTGCTAAGCACTTTAGAAGCACTATCAGATTTTACTCTCCTCAGTGTTCTGTGAAGATAGATGCACAGAGATAGGGAACTGAGGCTGTGCAATCATGCCATGTGGCAAAGACTCCAGGTTAGTAAGTGGAGGACCCAAAAGCAAAACCCAAGTCTGTTGCTAATTGAGCTTCAAAGTCAATAACATTTGTATGGCAGTTGAGAGACTAGTGGTGTGCTCCTATTTAAATGAAGAGAATTACATTTGTTTTTTTACAAAAACAGGAGAAAGCCATAAGTATAACATCACACACTGTGGTCTCCTTTCTGCAGTCCTTGTTTCTTGACCCAGCCTGTCGTCTTGTGTTTTGGCTCCTTTGAAAACATTGCTGAAGTCTCTGGCCCCTGTTTTCATAGTTCGAATTCCATTTTCAAAGAGCTTCCTGTGTATTTACCACTCTCTTGAACACGATAGCTGACATACATGTCAGACTTCTCTGGACTATCTGGGCTTTATGTGGCCTTATCTCCTCCAGCCTTTTATTCTGTCATTTCCCAGCACCTCCCCTGAATTCTCTTTCCCCTTGTGGTATGCCAACAATCCGTTTGACTCTGGCAGTCACCGCTGCCCTGCACAATTATCTGCTGCATCCCTAAATAAGGGAAGGGAAAAGAAAGATCTTTTTGAGAAAAAAATTCCTCTGCTCTGTGCACTGATATCTTCCCCTTTTCCCACTACTTCACCACATTTTCCTGCCTTATCATGGGGAGATATGTAGAGTGTGAAATTGATTCAGGGACTGTAGAGTACCATTAGCTCTTTCTTCCTGGCCCATTGCTCTAGGATACCAGGGCCTTTTGGGCAAACCTTCAGAAGTCTAGAGAAAGCCATATCATGATACAAGCTCCAGAAAATAAAAGATCTCCCGTAGGGCTCCCAAGTAGATTACATCACATAAATAGAATGCTTTTATTAGCACATTTGTTAAGTATAATCCTGCCTCCTGCTCAGTACCTTGGTACTAGCTGTCCTCTCTGGAAAACTTTTCTGAGAAGCATTTTAACTGAGTGACAATTTTTCATCTATAGCAATTCCTCAAAGGGATACTTTCTCAATCTGTTATTTAAAAGCAAAGAGCAGGGTGCCTGGCTGGCTCAGTTAAGTGTCCAACTCTTGATTTCAGCTCAGGTCATCATCTCGCTGTTTATGGCATTGATCCCCACATCAGGCTCTGCACTGACAGCATGGAGCCTGCTTATTATTGTCTCTCTCCCACTCTCTATGCTCCTCCCCCACTCGCTAAAAAAATAAACAAATAAAAGCAGAGAGCGAAATCATCTTTTATCATGTTATCCTCTTTTATTCTTTCATAATACTTATTACCTGGATATGCTTTTAAATCTATCTCTCTACCTGTCTGTCTATCTATCTATCTCTAATTTCATGTATGCCCAATCTCTATGAAAGCAAGAACTTTTCTATCTTGTTTACCACTGTTTCTTCAAGTCTAGAACAGCACATGACATATACTAAGCCCTCAATAAAATTTTGTTAAATGAATTAATTAGCTTTGTGTCATCCTTTAATTAGTCATTAGTTTTAGTCTGATATTAGTATTCTGTTTGCAAAAGTGGGGTATCAACGGCTCAGAGGGTATTGCATTAGATACAATGTAAAAAATAGAAACTCTCCTTTTAATAGATGAGACTTGATTAAATACTGGATTATAAAACAACAAAACAAGCAAACAAATGAGCAAACAAAAAGCAAGTTTAAAAGGTATTTCTTGGGGCACCTGGGGGGCTCAGTCAGTTAAGCATCTGAGTTCAGCTCAGGTCATGATCTCACAGGTCCATTGCTGGGTTCGAGCCCCACCAACGGGCTCTGTGCTGACAGCTCGGAGCCTAGAGTCTGCTTCAGATTCTGGGTCTCCCTCTCTCTCTGCCCTCCCCCACTCATGCACTGTCTGTCTCTCTCACAAATAAATAAACATTGAAAAACATTTTTTAAAAAGATATTTATTGGGGACAAGTCTGGATATTTTATATGTACTACATATTATATGATAATACTAACCTAATTTTTTTTTTGCTGTGGTAATGATATTGTGGTTTTTCAGGAGAATGTCTTAATTTTAGGATGTGAATGATGAAGTATCCAAGAGTGAAATTTTACATATATATGTGTATATTATATACATATATACATATATATCTCAGAAACAGAGTATGCAAATGAGACAAGACGTTAATAATTGGTGAAATCTAGTGAAGTAATGTTACAAGTGTTCATCTTATAACTGTTTCAACTTCTCTGTTTGTTAAAATATGACAAGCTAAATATGTGAAAGGAAATACCTTTAAAAATTTTCCTATATCAAGTAAGTAGTTAAACTTTTGCCTGAAGTTTACTTTTCAATTTTTGTATTTATAGGATCTGTTTGTTGACATAAAAACGCTGGAAAATGATTAATAGTATTTTCCTGTATTTGATAACATTTAAAATTTTATGCCCAACCTTAAAATGGCAAGGTGAAAAGCAACAAAGTTTGTAGAAAGCTGCCTATGACTCTCGCTTACTAATGTCACATCTCCATTTTAGTCCCTCTCTTAAAATTTTATAGATATACTTGAATTGTTGAAAGTTCTCCCATTGAGTCTAAAGGAGATGGGATTTGATCAGCTTTATGAAAAGTCTTTTCTTCTGAGTTATCATAGCACATAAATGAAGTGTGTCATCACCAAGGGCAGTTATTTACAAGAAGCTAAAATAGATTTTCTATCTCCAAATTTATACACTTTCTGTACTCTAAAATAATTCAATTCAATGAATTTGGAAACCGTGGTAGACAGATATTAAATAACTAAGAGCAATAAAATGAAAATGCATCTCACCTTTCCTATGTTTTTATGAGCATCTTTCAACAATGGAGACACTATATATAGTATTTGCCTCTGGGTCTTAATGTTCAAATGCATAGAAGTAATTTTGAAGATTGCTAGCTTTGTATGCAGATAGCTAATTATTGATTAGTGGCTTTGCTCATTACAGGGAAAACCGATTATCTATTATAGTGGCTTAAGAAAATAAAACAAAGGGACAGTTAATGATGTGTAGTCATGCATTTCACAAAAAAGTTCTACTTGGAACTTTGAAAAAGTGCATGTTGTTATTTTATACCAGCTAGTCATTTTTAACCAGGAAACAATTGGCACTGAAATGTATTTTCATTACTGGGGTTTGGATAGATCCACTAATCTTGCTCCTAAGTATAATTTAATACTTTTTAACGAGGTGTTTTGTACTAGAGAACATGGTAAATAGGAGATGTTGCTACAAATGCTATTTTACTTTGTCAGTTTCATTTAATTTTTTCCTATGAAAAATCAAAGGCTAAAAATCATAGGTTCTTACTTCACTAATCCTGTTTACAACCTATGGGATTTTGTATATTTTAGGAAAACAAATTAGTGAGTTTTTGATGAATTCCAGTGTAAAAATTATTATGATACTGTTTACAAATTAGTTAAATAATAACAAGAGAATAGATTGTTGAAGAATTATATCTTACTAACAATCGTTCCTCCTCCAGGCTCTTCTTTATTGACCAGAAATAGTAAATACTGTGCTGTCACTTTTATTTTCTCTTGGATCACACTGCTATCTCAGTGTGTTGTTGAGAACAAAATCCTTCCTTTATCTGTGAAATTTGCCCCATGAAAAACTCCTCTTTCTTTGTCTCAACTATTGCTCTCCATTGCTGAAGAGTTACTCAGTCATAAACTTAGAAATCATATACATTTATTCACTGGTATTTTTCAGTTTATAGTGGTCAACATGTGTGAAAGTAAAGATTAATCCCCTGCTTTGGGTATTCATTGGGGATAAAAATGTCAACTAACATTTATAAGGCAAATCAGTACCTAATATAATCTTAGTTGATCCTCATTACAGCCTTGAGAAATGGGTGTTTTGAGCCCAAATTTGATAGAGTTAAAAAAAAGTACACACAACAACTCGCATTACGAAGATAAAGCCAGCTGTCCAAAATCAGTCACCTGGTAGACATTGTATTTAGAATTTGAAACTGGATCTTCTGACTCCAAACTGGCTGCTCTTTCTAATACAACAAACTGCCTCTCATAAAGTAAGATGAAATATCATTGAACAATCTTTGGTCAGCTCCAAGCCCCTTCCCTGAAAATAACATCAAGCCACTGAGGGGAACAGATGGATAGCTTTTAGCATCCTCAGAGCTCAAGACTGTTATCCTTAACTCTCCTGTGCTTTTGTAGGGCAACTTGAATCAGGAAATTGGAATGTTTGTGTTTATAGAATTGTAGGGACTGGGATATGGAAGGCATGATATTGTTTAATTGGAGAATGGAGGTATACTTCAGTAGGGTCTGTGGGTGAGCATGTGGAGATATATCAAAGAAAGGTACTGGCCCCCTGGTGGTTTGCAAAAACTCAAGACAGAAAATGAAAAAAAAAAAAAAAAGTCACGTTACTGATAGTATCAGGTGAGAGCTAGAAAAATGGGAGAAGCACATTATAAAATAGAGCTAAAACTCTACAAAGAGAAAAGCAGAAACAAACAAACAAAGCAAGACTAACCAGATGGTCAATGCCATATGTCAGTCTGCTGAGTTATTCTGACAGCCACCTGAGTTGACAGATGAAATAGACAAAGTGGGTAGCAGGTAACCAGGAAAAGAAGGGCTCCGGTGTCATTACTAAAAGAAGCCAAGGGTGGTTTTGTAATCTCTGGCACCAGTCAGTGTCAAAATGAGTAAATGATGAAGGTTTAGGGACAGAGGGAGCTCTTGAAAGGTTCATCACTGTGCCAGTGTTTTCCCAATTCAGCACAGCTTCAAGCCAGCAAATAGGTGTGAAAATACCACAGCTGGCCTTCAAGGTAGCCTTCCCTTTCCTGGTCATTCCCATGCTTTCTCCTAGTGATGAATCATGAATCTTATTTAGTACCCAATGACTTACTTAGATGCTGCCCTACCCTTCCCTTCATTGTTTTCATTCTTCTTTCATTATGTTTTTACTTCTCAACATTTTTTTAAATCTCCAATTATAAACCAAAGCTAATGCAAAATGAAATAAAATGAAATTACAAGGAAAATAGTAATTTACTCATCCCACATGTAAATATCCTCTCAGTGTCAGCTTGCTCTGCAGGTCGCTACATGCTCACTTAATTTTTTTTTTTAATTTTTTGAATGTTTATTTATTTTTGAGAGAGAGAGAGAGAGAGAGAGAGACAGAGCATGAGCAGGAGAGGGGCAGAGAGAGAGAGCGAGACACAGAATCCCAAGCAGGTTCCAGGCTCTGAGCTGTCAGCACAGACCCCAACATGGGGCTCGAACCCACGAACCATGAGACCATGACCTGAGCCGAAGTAGGACGCTTAACCAACTGAGCCACCCAGGCGCCCCTCACTTAATTTCTGTACTTATCTTGTCCCAAGTCCTGTAACAGTTTGTGGACTGGTCACAATCCAGGGACCACACTTTGAGAAACACCTGTTGGCTCGGGGCCTTTACTGTTTTGCTCTACTATAATTAAATATGATTGATCTCTGTATATTTTATTAATGTTCTAGATGTAAAATTCACTTATATTTTGTTTTAATTTTCACAAGTCTCATTGTTTTTAAACCATTTGTAAGGTAATGTTAAAGTGGTTCATTCAGGGTTCCCTTGAACTACAATTTGGTTGTCTAAGAGAGAGAAATAGAAAATGATGGTTGTGTTAGCCTAAAATCTTATTACTCCTTCTCCAATGATTCCAGGGTCACCCGTGTATCCACAAAAGCCTTGCTCTTCAATGTTGATGATTTCTACAGACTGGTTAGCTTCTGATCACTTCAAAATATTATGAACTCATCTTCCTATAGAAAGTCTGGGTTGCAGCAGTGGGTAATAACTGAGAAATCTCCATGAGAAAGATGCCATAAAATAAAATGTTCTGAGTTGTTCATGCTTCCAGTGCTTATTTACCTATTGTCTGACTTTCAGGAAGTTGTAGAAATGAACAAATTGTCTTATGTCCCACTGATCGCATGTTATGCAGGATTTCCAATCAGTCTGTGTTTATTTTGTTATGTGATACCCTTATGCCCAAACTGGAGTTTCTTCAACCCAGTTGGCCTTTATCCCAACAATCTCAGTATCAGCAGCAATGTCGTAAGTTACTAACAAGGATTTTACATCTGTTTTTTGGACAAATAAATAGAGGTGCAAGAGTGGAATAATACTAATCATAAACATGTATGTAGCATTTTGTATAGACCAGAAACTATTATACATGTATCTCCATGTACCAACACATTTTGTCCATCTAACAACCCTTTGAAGTATGCAGTGGTATTGTCCCCATTTTCCATTGTTTTATTATCACCTCCATTTTACTGTGTTGTTAAGGTGAGTCCATGTTGTCTATGAGGATAGGGCAGTCTTCTCCTGTAGGTCCTGTTCCCCTTGTGATGTCATTACAAATGGGATGTACAAAAGACAGTAAAGAAACCCAAGAAGCTCTGGTGAATTAGGCCAAAGAAATGGTTCTGTCACATTCATAAAGCAGATTGAACGTGCCTGTGATTCCAGTTCACCAGGTAGAACTTTTCGAGGCAGCGAGCCAAGAGATCTCTTCCTTATTCTATCTCTGCCTTCCTTTTAACCCGGTTCAGAAGCAATGTTTCCTTGACATACAAAAAAAATAAAATCCATTCTATTAACCAGATCTCTGTGGATTCCCCGGTGTTTAAAACAATTAAACAGCACTGAGATGTCTGTCTCTTTTTACTTTAAACCTGCTTGTACTCATCTGAACACTCTTGATTTTCTTATCAAAAGTGCCATTCTTGGGGCGCCTGAGTGGCTCAGTCGGTTGAACGTCCGACTTCAGCTCAGGTCATGATCTCACGGTCTGTGAGTTCGAGCCCTGCGTCAGGCTCTGTGCTGACATCTCAGAGCCTGGAGCCTGTTTCGGATTCTGTGTCTCCCCCTCTGTCTCTCTCTGTCCAAAAATAAATAAAAACATTAAAAAAAATTAAAAAAAAAGTGCCATTCTTGCCTCTGTCCCTTTTAAGCATGTTGTGTGCTGCTAGCCCATGGGAGTGCCAGTGGGTTAATGCCATGAAGCAGAGCCAGGTTAGTGGTGCAGTGAGTATATATTGACGATGGCACTATATAAGCTATTAGTTTCTTCACTGCAGCATTTTCTCAAAGCCTTTTTTTTTTTTATTTTGTTGTCATTCATCATCACTTTAATAAGCCACAACCTGAAATATATTATGGTGGCACTTTCACTCCTGAAAGTGGACATTTGAACAGCCTCACGTTGGTTCTTTTTTTCTTTTTTTCTTTTATCTATGCACATTTAGTAATCATATGTTCTTCTTTTGGAAACCTGATCTGATCTAATATCCGGTGTTACTGGAAAACATTCTAAGACTCTCTACATCTTAGAATCACAGATACTACTTGGGCTCATTGTGCCTTCTCCAGTGTCAAACATTAACAGACATGCACTAAATGAAAGACAGTTGAATGACCTATTGATCTATTATTTATTAAATAATTTTAAAAACATAATTTATTGTTAAATTGGCTAACAGTGTGTAAACTGCTCTTGGCTTTGGGGTAGATTCCCATAGTTCATCGCTTACATTCAACACCCAGTGCTCATCCCAACAAGTGCCCTCCTCAATCCCCATTATCCATTTTCCCTTCTCCCCCATTCCCCCCATCCACCCTCAGTTTGTTCTCTGTATTTAAGAGTCTCTTATGGTTTGCCTCCCTCCCTCTGTTTGTAACTATTTTTTTCACCTTCCCTTTCTTCTGTTAGTTTCTCAAGATCCTCATATGAGTGAAAACCTATGATATCTATCCTTCTCTCACTGACTTACTTCACTCAGCATAATATCTTCCAGTTCCATCCACATTGCTGCAAATGGCACGATTTCATTCTTTCTCATTGCCAAATAGTATTTATTCCATTGTATATATATATACCACATCTTCTTTATCCATTCATCTGTTGATGGACATTTAGGCTCTTTCCATAACTTGGCTATTGTTGAAAGCGCTGCTATAAACATTGGAGTATGTGTGCCCCTATGAATGAGCACTCCTGTATCACTTGGATAAATTCTTAGTAGTGCTTTTCCTGGGTTGTAGGGTAGCTCCATTTTTTTTTTTTTTTTTTTTTTGAGGAACCTCCACACTGTTTTTCAGAGCAGCTGCACCAGGTTGCATTCCCAGCAACAGTGGAAGAGGGTTCCCGTTTCTCCACATCCTGACCAGCATCTGTAGTTTCCTGATTTGTTCGTTTTAGCCACTCTGACCAGCACGAGGTGGTATCAGTGTGGCTTTGATTTGTATTTCCCTGATGATGACTGACGTTGAGCATCTTTTCATGTGTCTGTTGGCCATCTGGATGTCTTCTTTGGAAATGTGTCTATTCATATCTTCTGCCCGTTTCTTCACTGGATTGTTTGTTTTTTTGGTGTTCAGTTTGGTAAGTTTTTTATAGATTTTGGATACTAGTCCTTTGTCTGATATATCATTTGCGAATATCTTTTCCCATTCCATCTGTTGCCTTTTAGTTTTGTTGATTGTTTCCTTTGCTGTGCAGAAGTTTTAATCTTGATGAGGTCCCAATAGTTCATTTTTGCTTTTAATTCCCTTGTCTTTGGAGATGTGCTGAGCAAGAAATTGCTGCGGCTGAGGTCAAAGAGGTTGTTGCCTGCTTTCTCCTCTAGGGTTTTGATGGTTTCCTGTCTCACATTTAGGTCTTTCATCCATTTTGAGTTTATTTTTGTGTATGGTGTAAGAAAGTGGTCTAGTTTCATTCTTCTGTGTAAAGAACTTTTTAAAAATTTTTTAAATGTTTATTTACTTTCGAGAGAAGAGACAGTGACAGAGCATGAACAGGGCAGAGAGAGAGGAAGATAGAAAATTCAAAGCAGGCTTTGAGCTGTCAGCACAGAGCCCGATGTGGGGTTTGAACTCACAGACTGTAAGATCATTACCTGAGCTGAAGTTGGATACTTAACTGACTGGGCCACCCCGGCACCCTCCATATCAATCTATCTGTTACTAAAAGTCTTCTACAGAAAGTGCATTATACTTTACAAATAAATAGTTTAATTCTAGATAAGAAAACAGGAATGGATTGAAGTACCTAAATTTTCTTTCAATATTAAATATAGAGACCCCTGTTAAATTATTGCAACCCTATTCATACGTAATTTCCTTAGTGCATGCATGGACTTCATTCTTCCTCTAGAGACATTAGCATGGTTTATTCCTTCACCTCTTGGGTAAGGGCTTCTTGCTCTTCAGAATTCACTACCCATCCTGACAATTTTAACTGGTACCCTACGGTATCGACCCCATTTTCTCTCTTTAAGAAGGAAGGAAGTCATAGATGAGTCAGTTCCACTTCCAGTGTTAATGAAAATCCTTGACAGATTCTGTATCATTTTTAGACCCTATATTCTCAGGCTTCACTGGTTATGTAGTTCACACTTAGAAAAATCCAAGAGATCATTTTAAGCTGCTGCTTACGGATTGATAGGCGTGCAGGCACACGTACACACACATGCACACAAATGCTAAAAATAGTAAAATGCAGAACAGATTTGTGTACTGCTGCCTACCTATTTGTTCTTCACATCTTTGCATTATAATGATGTGGATCATTGCTAAGCTGATGACCCCCAAACTAATGAGAATGACTTGCATAACATGGTTAATATTTACCTTGTAAGAATCTGTGATATCACTAGACACAAAAGATGGCTGGTCATTTCTACAAGCATGGCACATATTTCTATTTATGGTCCTCTGGAGAATCTTGCTTTTCTCCACCCCTTTTTATTTTACCCTATCTATAGTATCATAGTTTCAGAAGAAGAAAATAAACCACACTCCATTGCCTCACACAAAAGCATATTTTTATTGAATCTGTCAAGTGACTCTAGGCATCACAAAATATCTGAGTGCACATTTCACGAATACTGCAAAAATGACTGTGTCTCATATATGTACACTAGATCCCAATCGCTCCTCTTTTCATAAAACTTGGATTTGTCTAAATTCTTTATATGAAAAGGTTATAGTAAATGCTATACCTGTGACTTAGTTCTAAGTGAAGTCAAGGAGGCATCCAACACAAAAGAGTGACCAATTTTAAGTCTATAGACTATAAGCAAAATTTCCTAGTTTTGAATTTTGTGACACCACCTGCTTTAGCCTATCTGTGCTTCAATTTGTAAAATGGGGCTAATGGTGGTAGTACCTATTTTATTAGGTTACGATAAGGATTAAATTGGTGTGTGTGAAGTGATCAGGCAGTGCCTGACATATAGCATTTGTTCTAGAAATAATAACTATTATTGCCATTCGGTAGGCATTAATTCAAAGTACATTTGGATCTAAGAGGAAAGATGTCAAACTAGATTAGCTGCCTACGTGGGAAAAAATGGAAATTTAAGGATGAACAAGTATCAAGAAGATAAATCTCTTCACTTAAGCAAAAGTGGTAATGAGATTTGTGTTATTTCATTTATTCATTTTATACTTTCATTCACTGTTCTAGGAACTGGAGTTAGGGTAATGAGATGAGAGATAATATTGTTGATGCTACATTTTAGTGGTAGGAGACAGGAGAAGAATAATGCATTTGATAGTGATAATAGCATGCAATACTAGGCTGATAGGAGAGAGTGACTGATAGAAGAAGTTTTAGAAACAGCCTGTGAGGAACTGGTGTTTGAGCCAAAAACTGAAGTTAAGTGGGTGAGCCCTGCTAAGAGCTGGAGGAAGAGAAATCCTTTTAGATGGACCCTTGGACTTTTATAGGAAATAAAAAGGTAATTTGGCTGAATCATGGTAAGCCAAGAGGAGAGTGATGGAGATGGGATTGGAGACAGACCCAGAGGCTATGTCAAGTAGGACCTCATGTGTCAGAATAAGATGTTAGGACTCTTCTGAGTGCATCAAGAAGCAATCAGAAGGTTATATGTAGAAACTGGTATGACCTGCATATACATTAAAATTACTCTGACTGTTGTGAGGAAAATGGATTGGGGTAGGTGTGGTACTTGGCAAGAGTGAAAGCAGTTTCCCACGTAGCAAGCAGTGAAACTGATTAGGAAGCAGTTGCAGAAGTCAAGGGCAGAATATTCTACCATGGTGAGAGTGTAGCTGGAGAAAGTGGGCAGCTTTCAGTTTTATCAGAAGTACAATTGATTCGACCAGCTGGCAGATTTGATGCAGGTGAAGAGGAAAGATGGTTCTAACAACTACATGCATGGCTTCATGGATGTTTTAGATTACAAGACCTTTATGAGAAAGTTACCGGCCAATATTTGGCCAGTTCATCATTTCTCGATCCTATCCATTGATGTAAGCCCTTCCCATCTTTGGTATTAGCCCATCCATTTCTGTTAAGATTTCCTTTACCTCCCAGCTGGATGGGGCTGGAATTAACCTCTGGAAGACTCCTGTCCATGTGACTTGTGCAAATTCTGGCATCCATCTGATCACATAAAAAATATTTTCCTTGACTTTACCAGATACACCTAGTTTATAGAACTAGATTTCACTTTTACTCTTAGGATAGTAGTTAAAATCCTTCTCTGTTACCAGCAAGGTCACTTATCTCAACTATGATTCTTTAAACTAAACAACTTATCTCAAATAATATTCCCTTTGGTAGCATTCTATGTCTTGATCTATTTTGTTTTGGGCTCGCTTACACCTCCTTTACAATCTGTTCAGAATCCTCCTACCATTTTATTTGTCACTTCACCATGAATTTGCCCTTTGGCTTTGTCCCATGATACTCCTTTTCTATGACATGTGTTGGCTTTGTTTATCAATTTTGACTCAAATATATCTCTTGTATATCCCTTATATTACACTTAAGTATTAATAACTTTATGTAAATAGTCCACCTGAGCCTAATTGTAAACTATCTCTGCCAAAGAGCACAAGTGCCAATTTTCCCACTGGCTGTTTTCTAGACTTGTAGGTGGGACTTGGAAAAACAAATACCTGACATGATTCTTAATCTACTTAAATAAAGCTTTGGAAATAAAAATTTCCCTAACACTTGCTAATACCTTGTCCACTGGAGTGGACCCCCATCTCCCTAATAACCCACTTGTTTGCAAAGGTACAAACCAGAAGTGAAGAAAAGGAGTTAACAGTATCATCACTGTTCTTATTTCAAGATCCATCTCTCTGGCTGGTAAAATTTCATTCCTCCCACAAAATTAAATACCAGTACTAGTTCAGGTGGAAGGTAAGTTTGCCGTCTGGACATTTTAATTTATGTTACTGAATTTTCCCTTAAGAACCAAGGACTATAGCCTATTTTCTCTAGCCTGAGTTCTGACTCCTTTTTTTTTTTTCCTTACTAGCCTACCTCATTAAGAGTCCAGCCCATCTTTTGGTATACCTAGTCTAAGTATGAGCTCTTAAATATCCACCTATAACCTAAATGTAACCTGTATGTGTTAAAATAGCCTTATTAGCGACACCACAAAGTGCTGCACGGCCTCAAATCTTCCGTCAGGTACACTTGATGTCCAGTGAAATATTGTTTAGAGAAAAAGGAAGGCTGTCACTAACAAGGGCACTGGTGCACACCTTGCTTCTTCAAGGTGCAAATGGGCAAAACGGTTTTAATATGACAGTACTGCAGGTTTATATTCCACCAAGTTGAAACCACAAAGACTAGAATGGGGGGGTGGGGTGGGAAATGAGTGTAGTGGCACAAATCATGACAAGCCAATGTAGCATAAGTGGAAGGGTTAATAATGTAAGAGATATGGGAATCATAGCTACCTTCAAAAACCCAAGCTACTATATTTTTAATTTGGAACTGCTGAAGCACTGAATTAGGTCTTTTATAACTCATGCTTTTACTCAACATTTTAAAACATATATTGGATCTATTAATGAGCTGTGCCTGTTTCCTACTGACATAAAAATAAAGACATCATCAAATAAAGGAGGTTGAATCTAGGAGAGAAAGGCATACACTTGCTTAGAAAACCAAAACAAATTCAAAAGGATCTACCTTTGCCAGTTGGCATGGGATAGTCCCATTTTCTAAAGAACACTCAAACTGTCAAGAGACTTACTCCTCTGCGGCATTGAGGGAAACAGTGCAGATTACACACTCTTAGCCAACAGAATCAACAGAACTGTCTTGTCCTGGTGCTCACTAGGATACTAATCAACCACTCCCTCCACCACATCATATTTTTTAAATTTAAATTCAAGTTAGTTAACATGCAGTGTTGTCATGGCTTCAGGAGTAGAACCCAGTGATTTATCTATTACATATGACACCCAGTACTCATCCCCAAAAGTGCCCTCCTTAATGCCCATCACCCATTTAAACTATGCCCCCACCCACTTCCCCTCCGGCAACCCATAGGTTGTTCCCTGTATTTAAGAGTCTTAAAGTTTGCCTCCTTCTGTGTTTTTATCTTATGTTTCTTTCCCTTCCCCTATGTTCATCTGTTGTGTTTCCACTTCCACATAAGATGAAATCATACGTTATGTCTTTCTCTGACTTATTTTACTTAGCATAATAACCCTCTAGTTCCATCCACATTGTTGCAAATGACAAGATTTCATTCTTTTTCATCACTGAATGAGTATTCCATTGCATGTGTGTATATCTCTGTGTGTGTATTTATCACTTAAATATTCCATGGAATATTTAATGAGTATTCCATTGTGTGTGTGTGTGTGTGTGTGTGTGTGTGTGTGTGTGTGTGTGTGTATACACACACATCACATCTTTATCCATTCATCAGTCAATGGCCATGGCCATTTGGGTTCTTTCCATAATTTGGCTATTGTTTATGGCACTGCTATAAACATTGGGGTGCATGTGCCCCTTCAAATCGCCATTTTTGTATCCTTTGGATAAATACCTAGTAGTACAATTGCTGAGTTTAGGGTAGTTCTATTTTTAATTTTTTGAGTAACTTCCATACTGTTTTCTGGAATGGCTGTACCAGTTTGCATTCCCACCAACAGTGCAAAAGGGTTCCCCTTTCCCCGCCTCCTCACCGACATCTGTTGTTTCTGAGTTGCTAACTTTAGCCATTCTGACAGGTGTGAGGTGGTATCTCATTGTGGTTTTGATTTGTATTTCCCTGATGTTGACATGTCTTCGGAGGCAAGGGAAATAAAAACAAAAAATGAACTATTAGGACCTCATCAAGATTAAAAGCTTCTGCACAGCAAAGGAAACAATCAACAAAAACTCAAAGGCAACTATGGAATGGGAGAAGATGCAAATGACATATCAGATAGAGGGTTAGTATCCAAAATCTATAAAGAACTTACCAACTTAATATCCAAAACACCAAATAATCCAGTGAAGAAATGGGCAGAAAGCATGAATAGACACTTTTCCAAAGAAGACATCTAGATGGCTAACAGATACGTGAAAAGATGCTCAAAATCAAACCACATAAATTTTAAAAAGATATTCATTATCAAGGCAGTACTTATGTTTAGTTTGACCTTTCTCTTTTGAATTATTTGCCCAAAAGAACATGGTCTTTAGACCATTGATTTATAATTTTCTCAACTTAAAAAGATCTTTGTTTTCATTTGTGTAGGGAGGAGAACAATGCCACATTTGAGCGAATGGCATGGAGGCACCCTGCTTCCTGGCTCAGATAGAAAATACTTACATTTTATCCTTACATAGCATCAACTTCTCAATAAATAATTGTGACTTGTTGATTATGGGACAATAGATATGTAATCTTTGTTCTTAGACCAAAACATTTTGTATTCTCAAAATCCCATAGATAATGGAATAAACAGAAATTCAGAGAAGGCTTGAACCTAGTACAGGTAAAATACCTAGACATTGGGGCCTTGACCTTGGACTTACCAGCCTTAGCAGTGAGTACTCAGGAATGAATGTACACTTGCACCTGTTTTAGGCAAGTTGCCAGAGTTACCAAGAACAGTTAGAAAGGAAGCAACACACTGAAAACAGCAAAAAGAATGTTTTTCAGTCTTGGCAGAAAGCCAAGAGTTTTAGGGCATCAGGAAGCTAAAATGACTGCTGAGAGTTCAAATTTTCTCATTTATGTGATCATTTCAGTATATAAAATGAAGTCAAAGTAGGCAGATTAGCACCAATAGCAACAACAAAAATTCATATCCTTCAGTGTAACTGTTAAATTTTTCTGACAATCATTGTCTTTTTGGGAACCCAGACTCACTTAGAACCTTCCTATCAACATGTTCCCACAAACTATAGGGCTAATGTCAATGTGACAATATCTCAGATTCTACATTCTGTATATACCAAAAATAAGCTGATTATTACAGAATTGCTAAATGTCAGATTTCTAGATTTTAACATTGATAGTCCCATTAACTATTGGTTCCTTTTGGGTCAAGTTAGGGTTGAGAAGTGTATGATGGTAAGTTAATAGAAATTAGGGGATATTTCTTCTCCAGTTCTTGGCTGTGATATAATTTTATTGCTGAAATTCTTGGAATTTTATAAGTCACTTCAGATTGGAGTCAGTGCTACCTTTCACACGAAATAATAGTGTTTCTTCTTTTAAAATTGTTACCTTTACTAATATTGTGTCGATGCATTTTGTACTGACTTACAGAAATGCTTTCCTTCTGGTCATTTGACTTTCCATAGCCTACAAAGCTATCACCAACTTAGCATAACTGGAGGAGAAAAAAAATGGAAATATGAAATGACTTTTCAAAAGCTATCACAATAAGCCAGAATCAGAATTTGCTTTTGTCAGAAGTTTAGTCATCTTTTCCTTGGATGGCCTTTGAACTTTGCAGATGGTGTTTCATCTGAAAGCAGGTGACAGGTGCCAGGGAATGAGGAAGACTGACAGAGCACTCACAGGAAGTAGTGGAACTGGATCTCATAACGTATTTTAATTTTATAATCTCTCTTACTAACTGTAATTTATCTTTTTTCTTTAGTAAAAGATACTTCTAAGAACATTTTAAGTGACTGGGTACATTGACACAAAGTCTTTATATATGATAGAAGGACAACATCAACATAGCAGGCTCTAGACATTTGACTGCCTATCCAAATTTTTTACAACAGTCTAGAGCTTTAGGTTAACTACGAGTGCAGCAGTATAAAATTGTTTTGCTCTTAAAAAGCATGTTTAAGAATCAGGCAGAAGTAATTCATATTATTAAGGCTACATTAAGTGAAAAACTATAAGGTATTCACAGTTTGAGCCTTAAGCTTATTGTATAAAAATTAAATTGGTTTCAGATCGAGTAAATTATATCCATTTTTTTTCTCAGTTCTCCACTAAAATCTACTCTGAGTATAAAAGTCCAATGGAAGGAGTGCTTCATAATTATTGACCCTTACCCACATGGACACACAGAGTGGGTGTTTTTAAGTTATATTTGATTATATTAATATATATTTTACTGAATTTGTAGTATATAAATAATTCATATATGTACATTATGAAATTCAAAAATCTGTATATAAAGATTCTAGCTAGGGGAAAAACATTAAAACACCAATGAATATACCCAAAGCACAGCAAAAATTAAAAATATATTAATTATACTTCATGTTATATTTCTAAAACCAAACTAACCTTTGCTCCAGAGAGAAATTTTTTTTTTCAACGTTTATTTATTTTTGGGACAGAGAGAGACAGAGCATGAACGGGGGAGGGGCAGAGAGAGAGGGAGACACAGAATCGGAAACAGGCTCCAGGCTCTGAGCCATCAGCCCAGAGCCTGACGCGGGGCTCGAAATCACGGACCGCGAGATCGTGACCTGGCTGAAGTTGGACGCTTAACCGACTGCGCCAACCAGGCGCCCCCAGAGAGAAATTTTAACTTGAATAAAACTCTAAACATTTATTAATAAATAAAACTCCTCTTACATTTCTATGCATTTCAGGTTTCATAGAAAAGATTTAAGGTTTGGTGAGACTTTTCCAGCATTAGCCATTATAATCAAGTCACAGTATAGTTTACTTCTAATACATGAATGCCATTACACATCAGAAATAGGAAGCTACTTTATGAAGCATTTTCTGCATCGTAGCTGACTATATTTGGTCTTAACTCCAATTCCCCAGATGCAGATGAGATGAGGATTCAGATGCAAGTGTTTGTTGTAGAAGTACTTATGTGAAAAACTTTACAGGGGAGAAAACAGGGCAAGAAAGGAAAGAAGCCAAATCCGTGTGAGATTACAAAGCCTAGTCTCAGCCTGTTCCCCAGGGCTGCTCTGAAATGTACATTGACCTTGGAATATGATCCTAATGGAGCAAGGGAGCTGGATTTTCATATCTTTGCATTTATGCACTAGAATGAAGTAAAGTCCAAGGACTTCTGTGGAAAAAAAAAGATGTAGTTGCAGTAGCCGAAGAACAATATCATGAAGCAGGGTTACAGTGCAGGCCATCAGAAGAAATTTACATGGAAGCTGGAGGTAAAACTCCAAGAGATAGCAAGAGGAACGTAAGAGGACCACATAGGGGACGAAACAGTAGCCACTGTACATTTGGTGCAAGTGGTCCCATTTTCCTCAAAGTTATACTGTTTCCAAAATGAAAAAGTCATACATTTGAGATTATGTATAATTGTCACCAGACTTTATAGGAAAATATAAAGAGACAATGAACAGCATTCCAATAAAGTAATCTTTATCAAATCAAAGATTCAGACTTGATTTTCTCGAAGATCTCCTTAAAGACGTTGTCTGTACCAGTGATCCTCTACATAGGTGGCCTGTGGACTCATTCTAGTTCCTGAACTGTTAGTACCATTCTGTGAAAAGATAAATAGGGATGGAAAGCTAGCATTTAGGAACAATTTTAGCAACTGCTTGTAGAATCATTTTGTATATCAGTTGAATCAAATGACAATGAAAATAGGACTCACATTTTGCATGTTTTGGGTTCTTTATTTCACTTTTGGAGTAATTTGTTTCTCTCTGTTGTATTTTATAGAAACAATGTTTTGCAATAGATCAGAAAATGGAAAGCTTGTCCTTCAATACAGATAATTAGTTTATAAGGCAGTTTGAGGCGCCCTCTTCTATACAATCCCCCTTAATTTCTCGTTCTTATTCTTTCTGAAACTCCTTTACAGTTTGCTTCTTACTTGCTTCCTGTATTCATTTCCAGGGCTACCATAACAAAGGCCCCAAACACTCTGTGATTTGAAAAAAACAGACGTATTCTTTCACAGTTCTTGAGCCTAGAAGTCTGATATTAGTATGTCAGTTCAGCCCAGCTCCCTCTGTAGGTTCTGGAGGAGGGGGGAGTCCCTCCTTGCCTCCTTTCAGCTTCTGGTGGCCCCAGGCATTAGTTGGTTTGTAGCAGCTTAATTCCAATCTCTACTTTCCTCTTCACATAACCACCTTCTCGGTGTATGTCTTTCTGTGTCCTTTCTTCTTATTGGATTTAAGCCCACTCCAGTATGATTTCATCTTGATCCTTAACTTATTATATTTTCCAAGACTCTATTTCCAAGTGAAGTTCCATTTGGGGGGACACTATCCAATCCACTCCATTCTCCCAACTCCCCACATTGTGCCATCTGCATTTCTACACCAGCCTTCACATTGCTAAATCTAACCGTCAATTCTCCATCCTCTTACTTGACTTACATGTTATGACACTACAGTCATGGTTTCACAAGATAGTTCTGTTTTGAAACTGCTGCCCACCCTGGGGCTTATGTTTACTCTCAAAAGGGTCTTACTGTGGATAACAAATTGTATGGTTCCACTAACTTTAAGCAGGATCTTCCGTAACTTATCATCCCTTCTTCGTATATTTTATTACCTTGGTTTCCAGGTCAACATGATAGTTTGGTGTTTCTCCTGCCTCACTGATTTTATTATTCTCAGGTCCATTGTTGACTTCCCCCCTTCTCCCTAGCTTCTTTAAGTTGGTTTACCTCAGTGTTCAGTTCTTAGTCTTCTTCTCTTCTCTAAGTTCTCTCTCTCATTCTCTCTCTCCCCTCCCCACCCCCGCTGCCAGTAATGTCATGATTCCTAAGATTTAAATATCCCTAAAACAGACTACTCTAAAATGTATATATTCGGATTAACTTCTCTTGAACTTTGGATTTGTAAATATAACTGATTATGCAATATCCCCACGTGGCGACTAACAGAAAATTCAATCATTGTAAAGAAACTGAATGTCTGACTCTCCCAAAAATTCTGTTGAACTTAGGGCATCTTCCATTTCAGTAGTGAAGTGAGGCATAAATTCTCTACCAAAAAGGATGGTCAAGATAGACCTCATTGACATTATATTTGAACAAAGACTTGAAGAATATGAGAGAGTACTAGGTAGGAAGTGTCCTAAGCAAGGAAACAACCAGTACTAAGGCCTGAGTGAAAAGCATACCGTGTGTGTGCTTGGAACAGCAAAGAGGTCAAAATGGCTGGAAATGAAAGGACAGAGACCAGAGTAGCAAGGGGAGGCAAGGGCAGATCATGTACAGCCTTTTGAAATGTTATAAGGATTTTGACTTTTACTCAGAAGCATTGTAGCATTTTTTAGAAGTCTGTTTTCTTGGGGAAGAGTATACTTTTTATATAGGGTACAACATGTACAGAAAAAATTTAAAAGTCATATTCCTAGTAATCAGTACATTTTCATATACCGAATAACCTGTGTAACCATCACTCATATCGAAACAAAATATTATTATCAGTATCCCATCAGCTCTACTCAGGACCTATTTCAATTATTAGCCTCATTCCATGTCTCCAAAAGTAAAAACAATCCCGGTTTCCAACGTCATAGATACATGGATGAATACAGACTAATCTAATGGTGCTATGTTATACATAATATAAATAATCTAGATAAATGAAGTTCATTGTCTATACTTCTAGGGGTCTGACTCTTTTAGTTTGGTGTAGCCAGACTTGGTGGGAATCAAGAATACTTCTCAGAACAGCTAGTAGAGCAGTTAATGAAAGAAGAAAAATTTCTGGGCGGGATGGAAATATTTCACACCCTGATAGTGGCAGATGTGAAGTGATAGTATATATCTTTCAGTTAATAACTATTTTTTAATATGTGTACAGAGCATTTGCTCCATGATAGTGTGTACATACGTTGTCCTGGCCCAACCAGCTGCACCGTCACGGGACTGCAACCACACAACATGAATATTCAACGCTGCTTTGTAATGCGGGCTGCAAGCAAAACTATTTTACCTAGAAACAGCCATGGCCATTGAGGGCCCTCAAATTAAGGTGCTCAGTTACACTAATGGATTTTCAAGTTGTACTGTTTCCTTTAGTAAAACATAGATGAAACTGCAGTTTGTCTAAATGTTGTCATTTTGTAAAACCATCAGAATTTTTTCAATTAAAAGTTTTCCTTACAACCTGCTGTTCCTTTCTGTCAGTTTTGACTACAGAAGTTTGATTGACAAAACTTTTGGATTTCTTGCAAAACAATAATTGGGTTAAGAGGCTTAAATTTTGAGTGTAGGTGACTGAAGCATTACAGAGAAATGAAAACCAGCTCAGTTGTGGATGTGATCTATTAACAGATGTATTTAAGTTTAATTTAAATTAATTAAAAGACTGCTATACATTATTACCCTTAAAAATCAGAACTAGCTATCACTTATGATTTAGATTGATTCTGATTAATGGATAATTAGGAGAGAGTTGATTTTTGAGACTATAGTTCTTCACGTTAATTTGTGCTGGGAACATAAAGGTTTATTCTCCCTTATCTCTAAGCCTCTATAGCAATGGGTTAAAAAGTGAAAAAAAAAGTGTTATCACCAACTGGATTTTGTCTGCAAGGCAAAAAAGAATGTTTAAATTACATTTTTCATTTATTCAACAAGCGTGATGTAAATGTATGCTCTGCACAAGATGCTGTGCTGTCTGTGGTGGGCACAGCTTCTGGCCTCCCCTAGGATGTGTCTCGTGGGAGTGACTGATAAGTAAGTCACTATACAAATTGAAATTCGATATGCTGTAGGAGTGCAGAAGATGGAGCAATCAATTCTGACTTAGGGGTTGAGGAATTGGATCTTAAAAGATGAGTGGGATCTCAAATGGGGGAAATAAAGGAAAAGCACTCTAGAGGGCTGGACATCTACAAAGACAAGAAGTAGTTAGACATTTTCAGGGAAAGGAAAATGATACTCTGTGACTCATGAAATGCGTAGAAGTGTAGGAAGAAATTTGTTCCTACAGAGAAGTTAGGCCATATCATGAAAGGCATGAAGCTTCCCTAGTGTTAGTCTTCCACTTGTGACCACCTGTTCTATGTCTGCCTTTTCTATTGTGTCTATCTTAGGAATGGCCGGTTTTTGTCTCAACACCAGAGCCTAGCATGAGCCTTGTACATATTCTACAATTAATGAATATTTATTAAGTGAATGAGTTAATGTCATGTGAAAGATTTTCATGGTTACTCTACATGTCATGTAAGATATCCAACTGCACAAAAAGACACAAATACTGGTGAAGAAAGACGTGAAATAACTCAAGTCGCGCTTTGAAATCAGCGCGTAAAGCTTTAACATAGATTTTATAGGAGAAACTGGAGGTAGGAGATCAGTTGGAAGCTATTGGAATATTCAGTTGAGAAATTCTGAGTAGGTAAGATGGAGGTTGAGAAGACCATCTGAATTAAGAATTGCTAACAAAAGTGGAATCAGTAGGATTGGGAATGTAGTTAGATGTGAGGGTGAGGAGTTACACACTAACCGTGACACCGCAAGTAGCATTAATTGAAGATAGAAACATTGACAAGACCTTAATAACGAGAACAAACTTCACTTTTCTAATATGGGTCTTTCTTAAGCACTTTCTCTTTCAATGTCATGGCCATCTAATACAAAATAGGAAGTTGTACTCCACTAAATATTACCATGAACTTGATATCTCCTTATGCCAGTGCTTCTTAAAGTATAATCCTTGAACCAGTAACATCCAGATACCCTGAGAGGTTATTGGAAATACCAACTCTCAGGCCTCAGATCCACTAAGTTAAAAACTCTGGGGTGAAGCCCACCAATCAGTGTTTTCATCCCTACAGATAATTCTGGTATTTGCTCAAGTCTGAAAACCACTGCTCCCTAGCATTATACTTAACCATTCTCTGGAAACTGAAATCTGTTCAGGGAATGGCTTACCTGAGTCAGTTTCTTAAACATCTGTGAGCTTAAAAACCGTTACTATGATTTTTAAAATTGCGTAATGTTGGACCCTAAATTCAGCAATTTGATTTGCTGTTTTGGACATTAAATTGAAACATCGAATTCTGTAAGTAATTCTCATGAAGATGAGCTCAGAAGTTTTTCAGCTTGATTATTTTAATCTTTATTTAGAGATAATGTATAAAAATGTTATACCTTTGTTTTACATGGTCAATGACTCTCTTAATACCTAAAATTCTTTTTTTTCGGCCATTAACACTATTTTGCCATTTATTAATACTGCTACACTACACTTTTGTTGTTGTTGACGTTAATATTTGCAGGCTGTATTACTTTCCAGACTTTTACTTTCAGTTTCTGAAAGTAAAACTGTAGGTGTGTTTTGGATGACAAAGGATAGCTTTATTTTATTTTTCTATATGAGAGTTTGTTTTCTAACTTAGGAATTTAAACCATTTATATTTACTGAGATTCTTAATGTACTTATCTTAATACTGTTTTACTTTCTATTTACAGTACTTTGTACTGTTCCCTTTGGATTCCATTTCAAATTTCAATTGGATTAGTCATGTTTCTTTTCTCTTCTACTGGCTTTCAGCTAACCTTTTTTTTAAAGAGCTTTTGTTGAGTTGATTTACATACAGTAAACTATACATTTTCTTAAAAGAATGCAATTTGATAAGTTTGACATATTTATATGCTCAGGAAGCCATCATGAATAGCAAGATAACAAATAAATTTATCATCCTCAGTAGTTTCCTCAATGCCCTTGATAGTCCTTCCCTCCCCTTTGCCCTCTACACCCAAAAAAACACAGATCTGTTTCCAATCACTATAGATTAGTTCAGATTTTATGGAATTTTATAAATATGGGCTCATACAGACCATGTTTTTTTTCCTGTCTGTTTTTTGGCTGCTTTCATTCACCATAGGTATTTTGAGATTCATACATAACAATACTTTACCTTTTTTTCCCCCCGAAAAGCATCTCAATATGTATATTTATGGCATTTGTTTTTCCATTCATTTGCTGATGGACAATTAGATTATTTCATTTTTTTTTCTATTACAGATAAAGGCACTCTGAGTATTTATGTACAAATCTTTGTAAGGAAATTTGTTTTTGATTATTTTGCTTACGAACTTGGGAATCGAATGGTTGGATCCTAGGACAAATGTATATTTAACTTTTTAAGAAACTGCCAAAATGCTTTACAAAGTAGTTATACCAATTTACCTTATCATCAGCAGTGTGTGAGAGTTCCAATTGATCCACATACTTGTCAACATCTAGTAGGGCCATTCTTTTTAATTTTAGCCATTCTAAAAAAAATATCCATTGGTAGGTATCTCATTGTGGTTTTAATTTGGACATTAGTTTCCTTAATGACTAATGATGTTCTTCTTTATGTACATAAATTCTGACCTCTGTAATTTCCCTTCTCTGTAAAGAACTTCTTTTAACATTTCTAGCAAGGTAGGTCTACTGGCATCAAATTCCCTCAGTTTTTGTTTGTCTGAGAACGACTTTATTTCTCCTTCCATTTTTGAATGATAACATTGCAAGGTACAGAATTCTAGATTGGTGAGTTTTTTCCTTCCTCTCAAAACTTTAAATAATTTTACTTGTCTCTGTTCTTCCTTGCATGGTTTCCAAGGAGAAGTCAGATGTAATTCTTACTTTATAGGTAAGGTGTCTTCTTCCTTTGACTTCTTTCAGTAAATTTTATGTATCTTTGATTTTCTATAGTTTGACAATATTATGTTTAGGTGTAGCTTTTTGTGGAATTATCCTACTTGGTATCCTCTGTGTTTCCTGGATCTGTTTTGTTTTTTAATTTATTTTTTAAATTTACATCCAGGTTAGTTAGCATATAATGCATATAATGCAACAGTGATTTCAGGAGTAGATTCCTTGGTGCCCCTTACTCATTTAGCCCATCCCCCCTCCCACAACCCCTCCAGGAACCCTCTGTTTGTTTTCCATATTTAAGAGTCTCTTATGTTTTGTCCCCCTCCCTGTTTTTATATTCTTTTTGCTTCCTTTCCCTTGTTTATCTGTTTTATATCTAAAGTCCTCATGTGAGTGAGGTCGTATGATATTTGTCTTTCTCTGACTAATTTCACTTAGCATAATACCCTCTAGTTCCATCCACATAATTGCAAATGGCAAGATTTCATATATATATATATATATATATATATATATATATATATATATACACATATATATATATATATGTATATATATACATATATATTTCATTCTTTTTGACTGCCGAGTAATGTGTAGATGGATATACATATATATGTATATATGAGAGTTTCTATCTCTCTGTAGATATTGCTCACCTGTTCTTGCATGTTATCTTCTTTATCCATTAAAGCCCTCAGCATATTAATTATTGTTTTATTTTTTTTATTATTTTTTAATGTTTGTTTATTTTTGAGAGACAGAGACAGAGCACGAGCAGGGAAAATGCAGAGAGAGAGGGAGATGCAGAATCTGAAACAGGCTCCAGGCTCTGAGCTGTCAGCACAGAGCCCAATGCAGGGCTTGAACCCACAAACCATGAGATCATGACCCGAGCTGAAGTCGGACACTTAACCAACTGAGCCCCAATCACTGTTTTTTAAATTCCTAGTCTGATAATTCCAATGTCTGTGCCATGTCTGTTTCTGATCCTTGCTCCATCTCTTCAAATTGTTTGGTGTGTGTGGTTGTTTTTTTTGTTTGTTTGTTTTATGTTATTTTTTGCCTTTTGGTATGCCTTGTGATGTTTTGTTGATAGTCATTTGTGGTGTACTGGCTAAAAGGAATTGCTATAATAGGACTTCAGTAATATGGTGAGAAGTACAGGGAGAAGGAAGCATTCTATAGTTCCACAATTAGGTCTCAGCCTTTTAGTGAACCTATGCCTCTGGACTTGTTCGTCACAAGTGTCTCAGTGTTCCCCCCCCCCCCCCCCCGCCATTTAGGTGGGACAGAATGGCTAGAGTGGGCTGGGGTTGGATATTTTCCTTCTGTGAAAGACTAGAGTCAGCTAGAGTTGAACATTTCCCTCCCCCGTGTCAGTTAGGCTCTGATTGTACTACAACAGGTTCATATAATTACGGCAATCATTTGGTTAAGTAGTTTCCCCTAACATCAGGCTTTGTTAAGAGTGCTCTGGTGTTTTTCAAAATCGTTACTTTTCCTCTTTCTCTGCTGGAAGCACAAAGAGACTTTTCTGTATCTACTGTGACACCTGGCCAAACTCCTGGAGATAAATCTCAAAATATTGTGGAGTCCACCGTTGACCTGGTCCCTCTGGACTTTTTAACTCTTAGACATGTCCACACTGAGCCTCCAGTGATTCATTTCAGGTTTTCCTACCCCAGACCAGCACTGGATTCTGAGGCAGTTTCTTCTCATGAGTCTCTGCTCCTGTAAGTTGTAACTCCTTCTTTATCCTATAAGCTTAACTAAAGGTTTGTCCATTTGCTCACGTTATTTTGTCAGATTTATACATAATTATTCAATTTTTATTACTACTACAAATGTTTTTTTTAACTTCAAATCCCATTGTTTATTTCTGGTATATAAGAAAGCAATTAACTTTTATATATTTTATTTTTTATTTTGTATACTTGCATATTCTAGGAGTGTTTTTCTTTAATTATAAATTTGTTAGAGCTTTCTACATAGATAAGTCATCTGTGAATAACAACAATTTTACTTCATTCCTTACAAATTATATACCTTTATTTCTTTTTCACATCTTATTGCATTAATTACGATTCTCAGTATGATGTTGAATGGGAGTATTGAGGAAGGATACCTGTTTTTTAGTCTCAGAAGGAAAGTGCCAGTTTTTCCATTTTGTATAGTGTTAAGTTGTTGGCTTCTTGTAAATGTTCTTGAACAGGTTGAAGAAATTCCCTCTATTTCTAGCTTGCTAAGATTTTTTATCGTGACTAGGTTTGCCTTTTGTCAAATGCTACATTAACTACTGTGATCATATGATTTCCTTAAAAAATAGTAACTTGCATTGATCCTATATAGTGGATTACATCAACTGATTTTGAATGTTAAACCAGACTTGCATATTTAGAAAAAATCCCACTTGTTTATGGTAATTCTTTTTACAAATTAAAAATTGGATTTGTTATTATTGTGTTGAGTTCTGTATCTATATTCATGAAAGATGTTGCTCTATAGTATGCCTCTTTTTTCCTACGTCTCTGGACTGTGACCTTCGTGATGTTTCTTTAGCAGTATATAGGCTTCCCTCCCCTGTCCCCTGCTCAGTTTCCCTAGCTTCAGCATCCCAAATATATTTTCCTGAAGACTCGAGCTCTGTTTATTTTAGGTTTTCTGTGTGTTTATTTTCTGCACATGAGAGTGGGAGGCCGGAGGGATTGGCGGGAGGAGAATTCCCTTCCTCTTAGATGGAACAAGGCTCTGGAAAAGTCTTTTCTCCCCTGGAGAGTAACTTTGCGATGGAAAAGGCTGTGAGCATATTTCAAAATGATTACTCCTCCTTCTTCCTGCCAAGACAATTAGGGAACCTTTTTCAGATTCCCATATCTATGCAGTATAGTTCCCGGAAATAAATCCCAAGAAAGTCTGAAGTCCTCCTTGACAGCAGCTATTAAGCAGTTTTTCACTCCCAGCTAGTCCATGTTCAGCCTCCAACATTTCATCAAAATTACCACTTAAGCCAGCTTACAACTACAGGACTTCTGTCCTAGTTAACAGTATTCACCTGTGTCTCTCTGGATATACGTCTCCAGATTTTGGTTGTGGCCATTTGTCTGCATCCTCAGTTCTCAGATCCAAGAAAAGCCATTGATTTTCACTTTGCCCAGCTTTTTTTCTTTTGTGAGGCTGGGAGTGACAACTTCCAGACTCTACACGTCAGCTGTGAAGCTAGAATTCTCTCTCCAGTGCATTTTTAATCTCAGGCATTGTAGTTTTCATCTCTCAAAGTTCCAAGTTGAATGGCTTCTATAGAATCCATGTCTCTTTTTAACTTTTTGAACATATAGAATCCAATGTAGAACATTTTGAGCATATGGCATACAACTATAATAACCATTGAATGTCATTGTCTACTGATTTAAGAGCCATGGCATTTCTGGGTTGGTGTTGATGAACTGACTTTTCTCTTTATGATAGGTCATATCTTCCTGGCCTCTCCCACCCCTGATCATTTTTGGTTGAATGGAAGCTATTATGAATCATACTTTGTTATCTGATGGGCATTTTAGTATTTCTATAAACTTGAGAAATTTTCTAGATGCACTTAAGTTACTTGGAAAAAAATTAATATTTTGGGGTCTTGTTTTTAAGGTTTGTAAGGTGAGAGCAGACCAGTTAGTAAGTGGATAAGCAGCAGTCTAGAGATAATTATTTCAATCTCATGTGAACACAGGGCACCGTTACAGATAAACATTTCAGGCGAATTCTACGTGCACATCTTGACTAAGGCTTAGCTGACTACTAATGGGAGAACCTAGGTTCTGTGGAGTTCTCTCTCTGTGTAGCATTCTCTTCTTAGTACTTGACTTCTCCAGACACTAGTTTCATGTCGTCAACTAAAAGATTGTACCAGGCTCTGCCTGCATTCCCCTTCCCTGGATGCAGCTTAAAACTCTCTCAAGGCAGTAAGCTGGGGCAGTCTTAGGACTCACCTTGTTTTTTAGTAGACCAGGAAGCACTCTCCTTAGTTGCCTTATATCTAGTGTCTTGAAAACTATTGTTATATACATATTGTCCATTTGTTCCAGGTAGGAGGACAAATCTAAATCCTGTTATGCTATCTTGGCTGCAAACCAAAGTCCCTTTAATAATATTCTAGAATATACTAGAATTATACATACACACACATACACACACACTTATATACATATCCATTTTGTATAAATATAAATGTATATGTATTCATTCTATTGTATGTATATGTTTCCCTGTTTCTCTCTACGTAGGTATATATCCACTCTGTCCATGGCAAATAGTAGCTTGGATCAATTTCCTCTGTGATATTCATTAAGAGGATAACGTAAATATGTGAAATATGAAAACTATGTGTGCATATAACAGAAATGCTTCTCCTTGTGTCTTGAAACAAAATAAAACAAAAAATAATTTGCCTCATTCAATAATAGGATTGCTAAAATGCCTTGTGTTCTTGGGGTTCACTAGGCAGCATTCTAACAGCACAGAGGCATGTAACTTCAGTGAGAATATAGGTCTAGATGGGTTGTTTCTCTTCCTGCTACTGCCCAGACTTTGGCACAATATCCATTCACAATGTATTTTCCCCTGTCACCAGCCTAGGTTTCATTTAGATTATCTATCATTTTAGTCTCTGGAATAGAAAAGACCTTATCTGCTTCATCATTTCTAGGATAAAAAATATAGATATGACCAGGAGGGTTATATTTGGAGTCCTTATATACATCTCTTAACACTACATCCCTTGTATACATGGGATACACATATACATCCCTTAACACTGAAGACTAATTGCATCACTGTGTTACCATTTCTAGTCAATAGAAATTTATTTCTTTCAGGGGAACCCTGATAAATGAAACTCCAAAGGCTTTTTAATTTTTTTTACATTTATTCATTTTTGAGAGACAGAGAGAGATGGAACACGAGTGGAGGAGAGGCAGAGAGAGGGAGACACTAAATCTGAAGCAGGCTGCAGGCCCTGAGCTGTCAGCACAGAGCTCAGTGTGGAGCTTGAACCCATGAACCACAAGATCATGACCTGAGACAAAGTTGGATGCTTAACTGACTGAGCCACCCAGGGAACCCCAGAGACTTTTTAAACTCAATTTAGTTTCCTAAATAGATTTTTAAAAATTATTATTTTGCTCCTAAAGAGTTTTTATCTCCTAAAAGTGGAATATGTAACTTACAGCAACTTCTCTGATGAGATAGAAAGTTAGAAATTTAAATCATTGAATAGGGATTTTTCCACGTGTTGCTTGAGCCACGTTGAGATTTAAGTATATCTAACCACTTAATATTAAACTGAGATGATTTTTAATAGAATATCTATTTTCCACTTATGGATAAATAAAAATTTAACCAAAATATTAGGAGAAAATTAGGTAGGAAGCTCAGCATTGTGTCCTTTTTAAAATATTGGTCTCTTGGCCCCATTTTACTCATAAGAGAGGGGGTACAGGTTATGGCCAAAGGAGTTTTAACATGAATGAAAAATCTTTCTTGACCACATAAAGGACAACATTGCTTTCCATTATTCACAGAGCGTAGACTGCTTACATATACTAATTATTTTATATATCTATATTTTATATATCTATTTAGGGCCGAGGTCCTCAACTATATAAAACCCAACATATCTTTATATAACAAGTACTGTGGGAAATTGTATTTGATATCATTTATACCTTTACAAATCAAGGTAATTAATTGTGATATAAAGAAGTAAAAGAAATATACTTTATACTGTATTAATATGTATTTTAACATGTAAATACTCAGGTACAACTATACCAGAGCATGTAATGAATTATTCAGATGCTCAAATATAGGTAGGATCACGATGAATATCATAGTTTATACAGACTTAGGTTCTTAGGTTAGAGACTTAGGTTCCAGATTTGGGTAATCATAAGTAGGTATTTCACTTACATGCATGCCCTTAGAGACTTTTGAAATTCATGCATAATGCAAACTAATTGTTTATTATTCTATTTGTCCCTTACATTATGGAATATCTAACATTCCTGGAACCTGACCACTATATGCAAATTGTATCTTCTAATCATGTGGGCATAAAAATGTCTCCAATGTTTGGACAAAAGTCCAAAACTGTGTACCATCACCTCTGAGAAATAGTGCTCTTGGAGTTTACGTTTATAAGGACAGCTTGAAGTACAACACTGTTACCATAGCAGGAACAGGTAGCCTGGGTACCTTACTGCTAGTGAACATAATTTGGAGCACGTGAAGGAGAGGAACAAGAGAAAGACCTGAGTCTTGAGAAACAATTAGAAAGACTAAGCATTGAGGCAAAGAGTTGATGGGAACTTGGGCCTACTCAGATGGCCCCAAGAACAGTTATTTTGATTTTAGCTACACTCATAGGCTGGTGAGACTAGAAATTCTCCAGTTACATTTATGTAGACAATTATCCATTATTTATATCTTGAAGAAGGATTTGTGTGTTTATGTTCATGCATGTATAAATATAAAGTTATAAATGCATAGACCTACTATTTAATTCAACCAAATTCTATTGGGATCTTGCTCAGTGTCTGTTACCATGGTATATAAATGGAAGCAAATGAAACCCTATTCTCAAACCCTGTTGTATATACATACACACAATACAAAATTAGTTCCCTTCAATAGGAATAATGTGATTGGGATCTCCCTTTAACATCTTAAACAAAACAAAGCAGAACAAAACAAAACAAAAAAGGAAGGAGGCTTGTCACCTGCAGTAAAGTTTTTTAAAAAAATGACTAATAATGTTTTCCCATATTGCCATTTTATTAAATATGAGGGAAATATTGGTTTCCAAATAAAATGTAGCTCTAAGGAACAAAACATCCGATATTAGCATAGTCATTTATTTAGTATATTGTTTTCTATTCATGTAGTTGCTAGAAGAATTTAGTACTCTGGAGAAATCAGGTATTTGTAGTGGTCTCACATAGCATTCCAAAGAAGCAATTCTATTTCCTGTTAGCTATATTTCATAAATCAAAGAAAGCATTAGAGACCATTTCACTTGGAGTGACGTAGTAGCTGTCAATATGCGATGATTTGAGAATTGATGTGTTCCCTACCATATTGTTTCTTTAGCTGATTCCATCATAATCTCAAACATTCATGTTGATTATTCATAAGGTCTTCCCACTCAAAGCTAAACAGTTCTGAAGGTGATATTAAATAGATGTTTAATTTTTTTTCTTAAGCTGATTTAGCAGACTTAATTGTCTGACAGAATCCAGAGAGAATAGCATAGAAAAATTCAGACAGCATTTGCTAGTGACAGAGAAAACAGGAGGGAATAAAAAATCCTAAATAGGAGGTCCAAAGTGAGAGGGCAGACCACTTAAATATTAATTAACAAGCATGTATTTAACACCTGCTTTGTGCCAGGCACATTTGTGGCCTCTGGAGTTATAATAGTGAAAAAGATAGACTCTACACTTGTTGCACAGAAGCTTAAAATAAATCTAGGACAGGAGTTATGATATGAGGAGGTGGGGTTGGAATTCTAGCTAGGTTGGAGATTGGTGAGGGAAGAACTTTCTAGAAGTGAACTTTTGAGTATGTGTTTAAATAAAGTGAGGGCCCTTAGCTTTGCAGGGGAAAGTCCATTCCAGGCAAATGAAAGAGCAGGTGCAAAGGCTCTGAGGCAGAGATTTAGTTGATATATTTAATGAACAACAAGGAAGACCAAATGACTACATATAGGATAATGAGAAAGAAAGGAAAAAAAAAATAAAGCAGTAGGAGGTAAAGTTAGAGAGTAATAGGGGACTGATCATGAAGGATCTTGTATTCATAATAAGTACTTTGACTCTCACATGGGGTGGTTTTTGCACAGGAGTGTCATGATCTCATTTACATTAAACTAGAGAAGATGCTCACAGAGGAGTTATTAAGAAGTGGTCAGCTTTTGAGTATATTTTCAAAATAGATTTAACAGGATTATTGAAAGACCAGAAACGAGCTGTGAGAGAATAGTACAGGATGACATCAAGATTCTTGCTTGAGCAGCTGAAGGAACGGAGTTAACCACTAAATGAAACGAAGAAAATTCTGGTGGAGATCGCCAAGGAATATCTTGCGTTCACTTTTGGATAAGTTAAGCTTGACCCACGTATTTCGTGTCCAAACAGACATGTCAAAAGAGCAGTTGCACATACAGGTGTAAAGTTCAAGGCAGTAATCCTTCCTGCAGATACAAATTTGTCATGTATACAGCTTAAAGCCACAAAATGGAATTAGATCTAGGGAAATTCCATAGATCACCAGTATATATAGAAAAGAAAAGAAGTCCAACATCAGAAGTTGGGAAGATGAAGGAGATTCAGCGAAAGGCCCAGAGGAATTACCAGAAAGATGACTAAAAAACAGGCAAGTGGGTGTCCAGGAAGCCAAAGGAGGGTGATATTTTAAGGCAGAATGAGCAACCAACTGTGTCCAGTGCCCTGACAGGTGTGTAGAGGTGGCCATGTGGGAGGAGGGTAGGACCAGCTTAAGCACATTAGATCCTGGAAGTTTAAGGATCAGAGGGGCCACTGACAAACCTCATCTAGTATGTGGTATTCCCAAGGACTGATCAGGAAAACCTAGATATCTTTGACTTTATTCTTTTACTTTCATTTCCAAATAATCCCCATGTCCTGTTAATTCTTCCTGAACATTAGCTTTTGACTCTTTGTTTTGCCCCATTTAATTAATCTCCCTGTCAGCAATCTGAATCATACCTCTATCTTCAGACTACATAGCCCCCTAAATGGTATAGTTTGTCTTGTGGGCCAGATAGGGCCAACTTCTCTACCAGAGTGAACCCAGTTCTTGGGGTCCATGATACTTTTAGGGTTCCATGAAAATGTTTTCATTTCTTTTAAAGTCAGAAGGAAAAGAGCTATTAGATCAAAGAAAATTTTTATATTGTAATGCTAGTATATTTGTCTTTATACCAATGTACTTGTAACATATTACATATATTTATAAACAAAGGGAACATAAAGAAAAAAGTGCCCAGGGCCCCTGAAAGTCATGATGTGCCCCTGGAGCTATACACATTCTTCCCTCCAGCAAGGCAGTATTGGAGCAAAGCTTTATTCAAGGTATTTCTGTCCTTCAAGTGCTTCCTTGGAAAAAATACCTCCTACAGAGTAAGAGCAAACTCTTTAGCCTAAATGACCTACCTCAATCTTTCATAAAAGTGACATTCAATATTTGCTGATATTCCTGCCTACTCCTCCTGTCACGGTCTCTGTGCCTTAACTACACCAATTGCTTTTCTGTTGTTTTTCTCCTCTCCAGTGCTAGTCCCCTGCCTGATTTGATCTTTTCACCTCCTCTTATACCTCAGTGTACAACAATGTGAGTGTCGTTGACAGTAGTGCATAATATACTTGAAATTTGCTATGAGGGTAGATCTTAAGTCTTGTCATCACAAATTTTTTAAAAAATTGATAACTTTGAGATCATGGATAGGTTAATTAGCTTGATTGTGGTATATACTTTGCAATGTATACATACATCAAATCAAGCTGGACACCTTAAATAGATATACATTTTAATTGTCAATTTTACTTTTGTCAAAGTGGAGAAAAATCATAATTTGACATCCTTAAAACCAATATATTTTAAGTATTCCTTCAACCCATTTTAGTTTTAGTGAAGATATGAGAAATGTATCTTCTATGAACAAAATCATGTATTTGGGTTCAGTATAAGGGTTTATTACATACAAAAAATACCCTTTTTCACCACCTAATTAATGAACAAATGAAAAATGTTTTAAATATTAGTGGTTCCTGTATTAAAAAGGAATGACAACTGTTCTTTCTACTTCAATATGACCTGGGGGCATTTGGTCAAGGGAGAATCCTGAGGGACTATACCTGCCTCCAGGCATAGTGAGTGCTGGCCTGATAAGAAACCATCTTTCTTTAAAACATTGTGGAAAAAGATGATTTTGCAAACTGCTTATTTACCTTTTGTGTTTTTTACACACATGTTGATTTATTGTTAAATCAATTAAACTATTCCCCCACCCCTCTCATTTTTACAGTGAGTTGCTAAAAGGTAATATTTATTGGAGGTTAACATATAAAAAAGACACCATGAATTTTAAGGAATGGTCCCACCTGAAACATTATACTAAAACATTTGAAGGTTGGTTTAAATAAATAGTCACTGGAGTTGAATATCACTTCAGCTTACTGCATTATTTCGATCTCAATAATCTTTATGGTTCCCACACCAGGACTGTGTAGATTTCATATGCAAAATAATTCATTACTGATAAAGAGGGGTGTTTTTTTTTTGTTTGGTTTGTTGGTTGGTTGGTTGGTTTTTATTTTTTCATGAAAAGAGACTTCTCAAATGACCTCCTCAGAAGGAGGTTTTAAAAACTACCTTAGAAACATTCAATGTCATGGAATTCTAATAAAATAAATATTAATTTATGACTTGAACTTGCTACATTTAAATTTAGAAGAGATAACATTCAAACCAGGAGAAATAAACAATAAAACAGAATAACACAGTAATATGAAAATGATGATTTATAATTCTACATGGTTAAAGCTGGAAATACATATTGTGCAGAATATGGCTGGACTTTAGAAAACCAAGGAGATTTTACACAAACAGAATTAAACTAGGTAGAGGAATTTGTATTATTTTCCTTTCCCCTTAAATCTGATGGATGGTGAAGAATGACAAGATTATCATTTTATCTGTCAGAGCCTTACAGTAACAATTTTTTTTTCCTTTTTCCATTGTAATAGTTTAGATGGTATTAGTTTCAAGTAATGGACACTAAGTAAGTAAAAAGAAGACTTTTATTTTAAGAGTACATGAGCATCTCTTAGAATCCAAAGGGGTGTGTGTGTGTGTAGGAGAGGTGGCGGGTGCTAGCAACTTAAGTCTTCCAAGATTTTACTTTATTCTTTTCAATGCTGTTTCCTTCCAAGAATCTACGATATTTGTCGCCGTTGTAGCTGTCTGAAGACTATCTCTCTTGCCATTTGATCTATATTATGAAATATGGCTGCTTCCAGAAACTGAGTTTATAGAAGTTCTTGTCTCATGCAGATGATCAAGAGCTTTCAAATCCATGTCCAAATGCCTGGGAAAGAGTGTCTGTTTCCTGTGTATACAGTGGGAACTGGATGACATAGTAGGGTTCTGACTGACAGGAGTCTATCCTTTTGGATTGGAAATTAATTAATGGGGTTTAGGAAAACAAGTCAGACCCCTCCCTCTTCCCAACAAGAATAGAATCTTCAGAAGAACCCGGTCTGCTCAGTAACTATCACCCACACCCCAGGCATACTGTTCCTTCTCCCACGAAGAGGATTTATTTCCCTATCCTAAAAGCTGTATACTTTTCTAGCAAATCTCTTTAAGCCCTACATATTCGAGGTCACACCCATAACGTAGTTAAACACTTGGTTGAAAAATGTCTGCTGTAAATTGAATGCAGAATGGAGAAGAGAAGGGAGGTGGGGAAATGAGAGAGCTCACAGGAACCTTCCAGGAGGAGATAGCCTGTACTGAGCTCTAGTCAATTATTGTCTTCCAGGAGTGTTGACTAGGTTAACAGATCTTACGATTTTCCTGAGCATCTTCAATATTCAGATCCTTAGGTGACATTTTCCTCTTTGAAGATTTGGGGGACTCATTCAATTAAAAATTAATAGGTGAACAATGTTTTAGGACTTAATGTAGCTCATTGGCAACCAGTTTGTGAAATCTAATATATATGCTTGTTAAATAAATGATTGAATGAATAGATGAATGACCTATGTTCCTTTGGTGACACTGATTGTTTATCCCAACAGAAATGTTGGCCAAGCCTTTCTGAAATGTCCATGCCTTAAAAAGGGTGAACTTTCAAGATGTAAGTATAAGTCTCAACAATTTGTTAAGGAAATAAATTTATCTGCCAAGATAAGCTGATCTCCTGCATGAACATATTTTCCAAAGACTTCACCTGACCACTTTGAGCAATTCAACATAGGTTAACCTATTGATTATAGGCCAACCAATACAAATTTATTGCTCATCATAATGCTTAGGGAGATGCGGCTGTGGCAGAAGAAAACAAGTCTTGCTAAGGAATATAAATGGAGCAGAGTTGGTGCTGAATCCTTAGCAAATTGCCACTTAGGCCATTGGAGCATGAATAGCTTTGTGACTGTTCCAATAGGTGTCAGCCAAGTGCCACCTGAGCTGTTCTGACAAACCTAAAATAGCATGTCACAGCTTCCTGTTTCCTGTACAAACTAGAACAGTGCTATTTCAGACTGAGAAAACATCCACCTATTACATAATAGCGAGGCAATATATCTGCTTTGGGGATTGGAAGCCAGTTGATATTTTAAAGGGTGGTAAACTTAGGATACTGCCAAATAGCTCAGGCAAATTCCTTGGAAGATTCCGGCTCTTGAATTGGCCAATGGGTTGACATATTGTGCAAAGCCTCCATTTTAATTATCAGCCAGATCTCTGAGCACATTATCACTTAACCTATGAATGAGAAGACACACTTCTTGAAAAGCTTTTCCCTTTGGGATTGTATCTTATAATTACCAAATGACGTATTCCCTATTCTTTATGGTAAGGGAAATGGTATTTCTAATGAGCATGCTTGTATCATACCTTGTAGGATCTGACTCCCAGCTCTCCGATGCCTCACACACGCCTCAGCACAAGAATTCAAATGTGTTAGGTGGCTCTGGGGAGAAGTCTATTTGGGGAATCACTAATACTTTTCTTCAGTGTCCTTTTTCCAGCATTGAGATAGAAATACCCATCACAAAGAAATCATACTGAGACCTGTAATGCCAGTAATGTTCCCTTATTATCCATTAACTCCACCCTTCTTTGCCTGTCAAGCTTCCTGTATTGTTGCCAACACTTATCATCTGACTCCGTTTCTTGGTTGTCCCACTCCATTGTCTCTGGGCCATTGTTCTTTACTTGGAACTTAATTATTTCTAAGTATTGCCTCTGCAATTCTCTTCTTTCTGTTTCATACTCCACCTGATCTGTTTCTTCTGCTTTTCTTTTGTCTTATTCTATTTAGGCTATAAGGCCTGAATGAATGTCTCTGTTCTCCACTCAGTATTATTTGTTTTGCCTCATTTTACCCTCTCATCTCCTCCTACAGAAGTTAAGACTTCTATTTACTCACTGACTGTATATGTATCTTGATATTTCCTTGAGAATAGGCAGATCTCAAAGTCGCTGAGTTCATAAGAGGCAAAAAGAAGGTACACAAAACATACTGACTAATCAGTGGAGTCAGAAGAATAACAAAGAAAAGAGACAAAAAGCGGTAAGAGAAGAGAGACCCTGTTTGGGGGGACCTCAGAAATAAAAATAACTGTGTCAGCAACAACATTCATTGAAGTGACAATTAATATTGAGATTCAAATGTATATATGAGAGAAAAAGAAAATGGTATTATGTGATTATTAGATACAGCCTAAGTTAAGTGTGCATTAAAACATGTTCCGATTCACTAGCATCTATAAACTTCCAAGTCAGTTGTACTTTTTCACTATTGCATGTTTCGTATATACATGTCATTCCATAGATTAATTCTTCCTATCTTGCATTGGTAGGCTGGCTTTCAGGGACTCACTTGCAGTACTTGGATGGGATATGAAATGGGATTTATGATCTTGTTTTTCTGGGTTAAGAACATTAATATTTTTATTTAATTTAGCTTCTGTCAGTAAGGAGCTTAGAAAATGAAACACTTTTAAAATTTTAAGTTTATTGCACCTACATTCATCTCATTTCAGGAGAATGTTACAGGTCAGCAAATTACATTTCATTTGTACTTTCCTTGTGTCATTATGTTATTTTCAATAATCAATCACATTTAAAATGGATGTATAACTTTTTTATTTGAGGAGGTAAAGTAATATTTCAAATGTGTGGGATAAAAACGTAATTAGTTAAGCTGACATTTATTAAGTTCTTAGCCTGATCAAACATAGTAGTTGTCAGTTTTAGAGAAGGAGAAATTGAAATTGGATCTATTTGAGACTGCCCAGAGATTGGCATTATTAATATTCTTTTCTCTTTGTTTGCTTTTAAACATTGTTTTGCTAAAAAAAAAAAAAAAAAAAAAAAGGCTGGAAAAGGCAAATGTTCTGATGAGAGGTTTGGAGAGGGCTGATAATTGTGTGGTTGACGCAGTAATGGAACTTTGTTCCTGTGTGGCATTTTCTTTAAGTTTGGAGTCTTACAGTCTCCTACTGAGATAATATAGTTCTTCACGTATTATTGATTGCAGTATGTTTGAAGAGCATATCATAGTTACAGATTCTGTTTCTTGAATATTATATGAAATGAAACCGAGTCCTGCGTTATGCATTTCTACAAATTGGTGAATTTGTTAAGCCCATTTTCCAGGCTACATTTATTAGCTCTTACTAGTTTCATTTTTAGTGCTTGAAAATTACATAAAGAAATACATTTATCACATTCTATAGTGAGGATCTAGGGGGGTTGATTATATGCAGTCATTCCTAAAACTTAAATAAGGTTATCATCTTACACTTAAGCTAGAATAATTAAAAAAATAAATTCTGTATCTACCAGGAACTGGAAAGGGGGTCAGATTATTTCAACCTCAAAATGTAAAAGAGCAAGATCCGGAAATCTAATTGCTCCAGTAATCCTTCATTGTATAACAAACCACCCAAAACTTAGTAGCTTAAAACAATAACATTTATCCTTCTCAGGAATAGTGGCGGCTCTGGTGCCGACGGCTTACTTCTGATCCACTTGGCATTGGTGGGGTGGCTTGAAAGCTAGAAGGTGGAATCAAGTGTCTGGTGCCTGGACTGGGAAGATTCAAAACATTTGGGGGTGAGGGAGCTGGGACTTCTGGGGGTTCTCTTTACATCTTTATGTGATCTCTCTGTGCCGTCTCTCCAGCCTAGTGGATTCAGGATAGCATGATTTCTTACTTGTAGGCTCAGGGCTTCTGAGGCACATATCCCAAGTGAGAAAGAACCAGGCAGAAGTGTAATTGCTTCTTATGATGTAGGCACATCTGCCTCCTTCATTCTCTTTGTTAAAACACAAGTCACTGAAGCCACCCCATATTCAGTGGAAGAGATATCAGATTTCTTTTTGATGAGAGGAATCCAAAGGATTTGAGACATATTTAAAGCCACACTAGTATCTGAATGTTCTATCATAAATATTAATATAACTAAAGGAACTATATAGCAAGGGATATACATATTTACAACTTTTTAAATTGAAGTGTGGTTGACATGCACTATTAGTTTCAGGTATATAACATGATTTGACAATTATATATGTCAAACATATGTATAAAATATCACCATAATAATTGTAGTTACCATCTATTGCTATACAAAGTTATTACAATATTATTGACTAGATTTCCTATGCTGTATTTTTCATCCCCATGATTTATTTTATAACTACTGGTTTGTATGTCTTAGTCCCCTTCACCTGTTTTGCCTATCCCTCACCTTCCTCCCCTCTGGCAATCACCAGTTCTCTGTATTTATGAGTCTGTTGTCTGTTTTTGCTTGTTTATTATTTTTTTAGAGTCCACATGTAAGTGAAATCATATGGTATTTCTCTTTGTACTTATTTCATTTAACATAATATCCTTTAGATCCATCCGTGTTGTTGAAAATGGCAAGATGTAGGGGCGCCTGGGTGGCTCAGTCAGTTAAGTGCCAGACTTCAGCTCAAGTCATGATCTCACAGTTAGTGAGTTTGAGCCCCATGTCGGGCTGACAGCTAAGAGCCTGAAGCCTGCTTCAGATTCTGTGTCTCCCTCTCTCTTTGCCCCTCCCCTGCTTATGCTCTATCTCTCTCTGTCTCAAAAATAAATAAACACTAAAAAAAATTAAAAAGAAAGAAAATGGCAAGATGTCATTCCTTTTTATGGCTGAGTAATATTCCATAGCAGCAAATGTATGTGTGTATACATATATGTGTATATATGTGTATATATATGTGTTTTTGTATTTGTATTATATACATATATATATGTGTTGTATACATATACATGTGTATTATATACATACATATATTATATACATACATATATTACATATATACATATGTATGTGTATATATATATATATATATATATATATATAATATATGTATGTATATAAAACCTGGTGATTCTCCAGAGAATTATTATGAGTGAAAAAACCAGTCATAAAATTTCAATAGTGTATAATTCTACCTCTATAGCATTCTTGGAAAAAAATATTATAGAAATGGGGAACATGTATGTGGTTGTCTGGATATATATATATATATATATATATATATACACATACATACACACACATGTGTGTATGTATGTATATAATACACACACATATACATCTATACAAACATATATACACACACTTATATATGTATACACACACACACATAAACACAACATCTTTTTTATCCATTCATCTATCAGTAGACACCTAAATTGCTTCCATATCTTGGCTATTGCAAATAATGCTGCAATAAATGTAAGTGTGCATGCATCTTTTTAACTTAGTGTTTTTGTTTTCTTTGGGTAAATACCCAGAAGTAGAATCACTAAATTATATGGTATTTCTATTTTTAATTTTTGAGGAGCCTCCATACTGTTTTCCATAGTGACTGCATTAAATTACATTCCCACCAACAGTGAATGAAGGTTGTTCCCCTTTTCACCACATCTTCGCCAACACTTGTTATTTTTTGTCTTTTTTGCTACTAGCCATTCCGATTGGTGTGAGGTGATATCTCATTTTGGTTTTAGCAAGGTATATTCCAGTATTTCCTGGGCTCTCTAAAGCAGTTTTTCCTCAGAATTAAGAAACTTCTTCACACTATTCATGAGGCTGTTCTAAATCCCGACAGTATTTATATTTTTGCTGTTTAACATGTTCTAGGCCACAGATTCATCATTCCCCCACATAAACACAATTATTATTTAAAATTTTTTTTGTAATGTTTTTATTTATTTTTGAGAGAGAAAAGAGCATGAGCTGGAGAGGGGAAGAGAGAGAGGAAAACACAGAATCTGAAGCAGGCTCCAGGTTCTGAGCTGTCAGCACAGAGCCCAACGCAGGTCTTGAACTCACAAAGCATGTGATCGTGACCTGGGCTGAAGTTGAATGCTCAACCAACTGAGCCACCCAGGTGCCCCAACACAATTATTTTAAAGAGAATTTGTGTTAGGTTGTGACCTTTGAGAAGCAGACACTAAAACAGGATTAGTTATACAAGAGATTTTTGGGGAAACTCCTAGACGGTGCAGGGAGGCAGTGAATACCAAGAAATCCCTTAAACTGTGATGCAGGGCTGACACCCATGAAAGGGGAAGAAGAAGGAAGGCAGACTGGACAGGAATAGTCTCATAGTGTAACACAGTTCAGATATAGGTTTTACCAGGCCAGTCAGGAGCAGTAATTTCTTTAAAAGACAAACGAAGTATAAATCTATCATACAATCCAGTGATTTCACTCCTGGCCATTTATCCCAGAGAAATAAAGACTTAATGCTCATATAAACAATTGTACAGAAATGTTTATGGCAGCTCCATTCATAATTACCTCAAATTGGGAACAATCTGGATGTTCTTCAGCAGCTGAATTGTTTAGCAATCTGTGGTACATCCATACCATGGAAAAATACTCAGCAATTAAAACAAACAATTGAAACACACAACAGCAACCTGACGATTCTCCAGAGAATTATTATGAGTGAAAAAATCCAGTCATAAAAATTTATACACTGTATGATTCCATTTATACATCATTCTTGAAGTGAAAATATTATAGAAATGGGGAACATATTTGTGGTTGCCTGAATCTAAGGAGAGGTTGAGAGTGAGGGGATAAACGGCTGTGGCTATAAAAGGGAACATGGGGACTCTTGCAGTGATGGAATTGTTCCATATGTTGACTATCAGTGTCAGTATGTTGGTTGTGAAGTACCCTAGGTTTAAAAGATGGCGCCACTAGGGACACCAGATAAAAGGTACATGCAGTCTTACAACTGCATATGAATCTAGATTTATATCAGGATAAAAATTTTAATTAAGTAATAAAATTAAAGTGATAAAACATGCGATTTTCAAAGGAAGCAAACTTGAAAACAATCTATAGTTTGCCACTAATAAAGGAAACGTTACGTTGGTTAATTTGAGAATGGAATTTTTAGTTTGAGTGTACTAACAAGAAATGTCCCAACTCTTATGTTACTTTTATTTCAGAAGTTTCTAAAATCATCTCCAAAATGTATTTTTTTTCTTGATGTATCAAATTATCTGGTATTTACATATAAGTAGTAGAAAACATATTTCTTCTCCATTTGCCTCTACCATCCAGTGTGTAAAAATACATATGAATAATTTTCATCACATTTTAAGTTTCTCTTCATACTATTCAAAATATATACAGTAAGTTTTCAGATGATTTTATAACTGTGTTCATCATATAATGAAAAGAATCCAACTTACTGAGGAAAATGTTCCTGTTTTGTTACAATATATTCCCTTTGACTTGTGTGGTACAGTAGAAAGTATAAAAGAAAAAAAAATTGTCAAATGAGTAAATAAAATTTCAATTCATGCTCATTTGGCCCATTCAATCATAAATACACTATTGTGAACTTAAGAGTTTATTCAGAAAGTCTTGACGTTTTCTGACTCCTTGAATACCCAAGTGAAGGTGTTTCCAAGAGAAACCAATGAGTTCAGGTTTAACACAGTACCTAATCAATCAGTCTCTGTTTACTGCTACATGAGGTTGAAAAAAAAATGGTTGAACAATTTCAGGATTTCCTTTAAAATAATAGAGATAAATGATACCTTGGTTAATGGTTTCTCTTAAATTGACATTTATATTTCAGTTGGTATGGACTTTTCCCTGTAATAGCAGTGAGTGAGTAGGTTTTTCTTCGTTACAGTTCAATGGCTTAAGTTAATACAGCATGTCCTCTTATTAAGTCATTTTGGCTTTTGCACCATTTTTGCTTGTTCCAATCATCTCTCCAATCCATGTCTCTATGTCTATATCATGATGTTATTAGTGAGTTTTTAAAAACTTTTTTCTAGTTGTCCTTGTTATGAAAGATTAGAGGAACAAAATGACTTTGTGAACTTCAAGAAACTCAACCCTGACAAACACCCAAAAATGAATGGGGTTTACTCTATGGGCTTTATCATAATGTTACAGTGAATAACATTGACTTCATTGCACCCTAATTAATACTTTAATCTATACAGGGGCGCCTGGGAGGCTCAGTTGGTTAGGTGACCACCTTCAGCTCAGATCATGATCTCACAGTTTGTGAGTTCGAGCCCACGTCGGGCTCTGTGCTGACAGCTCAGAGCCTGGAGCCTACTTCAGATTCTGTGTCTCCCTCTGTCTCTACCCCACCCCTGCTCACGCTCTGTGTCTCTCTGTCTCTCAATGATAAATAAATGTTAAAAAATTAAAAAAAATAATAATAATTAAAAAAATACTTTAATCTATACAACTTAGGACCCTAAATGAAATTCTATGGTGAACTGATGTATTTTGCTGAGTGATTTTATCAGTTATCTTGCTTATTTTGTTCTTGGTCAGAATCCTAATTTTTTTGTGTTAAGAGCAGATTTCCTAAATGTTTTACTACTATCTTAGAAGCTATGGCCTTTGCAAGCAAATGCAAATCTGTAAATAAGTCCCCAACTTTTGCAACATTCAATTCATGGTTCCTAGTACTTTAAATTCCAGAATTTTTTTATAGTTAGTATTTTTACTATATTTATTGCTTTGAAATTTTCAAAGGAAATTCTTATGTGTATCAGAATGATACTTTAAAAATTTTTTAAAAGATGTTTATTATTGACAGAACATGAGCATGGGAGGGGCAGAGAGAGGGGGAACACAGAATCTGAAGCAGGCTCCAGGCTCTGAGCTGTCAGCACAAAGCCCGACAAAGGGCTTGGACTCACAGACCAGCAAGGGTGCCTGGGTGGCTCAGTCGGTTGAGCGTCCAACTTCAACTCAGGTCATGATCCCATGGCTCGTGGGTTCGAGCCCCGCGTTGGGCTCTGTGCTGACAGCTCAGAGCCTGAAGTCTGCTTCTGATTCAGTGTCTCCTTCTCTCTCTCTGCCGCTCCTGTGCTCACGCTGTGTCTCTTAAAAATAAATAAATGTAAAAAAATAGAAAAAAAAAAAACAAACCCTGGGAGATCATGACCTGAGCCAGAGTCAGACACTGAAACAACTGAGCCACCCAGGCACCCCTAGAACAATTCTTAAAGTTGGATGGTTTTATACAAAATCCTGGCAGCATCTCTAAAAGTAAAATATCATAGTAAAATATCATTCACCATTACATAAAAATGCAGATTTTGGGGCACCTGGGTGGCTCAGTCAGTTAAACATCTGAGTCTTGGTTTGGGCTCAGTTCATGATCTCATGGCTCATGAGTTTGAGCCCCACTTTAGGCTCTGTGTTGACAGCACAGAACCTGTTTGGGATTCTCTCTCTCCATCTCTCTCTGCCCTGCTTGCTCTCTCTCCCTCTCAAAATAAACACACTTAAAGCAATTTAAAAATATTTTTAAAAATGCAGTTTTCAAAAAATGTACCTTATATTCAAACAACATTTTTATTGTCTGTGCTAAATCTTTCACAGCTGTTTCAGAAAGTTTATATGATTCTTTAATTTGGCCTTCCTAAAAGTCACTGAATTTACCAAAAAACACAGCTGATAACCACTTCATAAAAATACTTTTATTTTTAATTCAATTTTAAACATAAAATTTACAATATGACAGTGGTCAGGAAGAGTACAGAGAGATCACACTTAAAGAATCAGGGGGTTTTGACAGAGACACTGAAACAATTCAGTGGAGTAAGGAGTCTTTGACAAAGTATGCTGGAAATACTGTGAAAGGGAAATACTGCCCCTCACTCCCTATTTCACAGCACATACAAAAATTAAATAAAAATGAAACAAGCTTATATAAGCGTCATGTTTCTAGAAGAAAACATTGGAGAATATCTCCATGACTGTAGCAAGTAGAGAGATTTTATTTTTACATAGGTCACACAATTCATTAATCCTAAAAAAAGTAAAAATTGACAAATTGAATTTTATCATGCGTATGAAGTTTTGCTCATCAAAGCAATCAGTGTGAAAATATACCTGTTACAGGAAAGATAAAGAGAAAGGAGAGAATCTCCTGAGCATTCTTACAAATGAAAAAGAAAAAGAAAAAAAAGGGCAGAAGATTTATATGAATGCTCAAGAAAATGACATATAAAAAGCACAAAAGACGTTTGGCCTAATAAGAAAATAAAATGTATATTATTATTAATTATTAGTTAATTATGTATAATTATTAGCTATTATTAGCTATAATAATTAGCTGTTATTAGTGAATTTAAAACATACTCTTAATATAAGCTTATCACTCCCATTGATAAAGGCCAGATTAATATGAATTTACAATACAAATTTATTTATTCTTTTTAACTTTTTAAAAGTAGTCTCTACACCTAATGTGGGGCTTGAACTCACAACCCTGAGACCAAGAGTCAAATGCTATACTGACTGAGCCAGGTGCCCTTATAGTACAAACTTAAAAACACATAAGAGGATATGCTGTTACAAAAGAGAGGCAGTAAGGGGCACCTGGGTAGCTCAGTCGGTTAAGCATCTGACTTCAGTTCAGGTCATGATCGCATGGTTTGTGAGTTCCAGCCCTGAGTGGGGCTCTGTGCTGACAGCTCAGAGCCTGGAGCCTCTTCAGATTCTGTGTCTCCCTCTCTGTCTGCTTGTTTCTCTCTCTCTCTCTCTTTCTCTCTCTCTCTCAAAAAATAAATATTAAAAAAAATTTTAAAAAAGGCAGAAGTAGCAAACAAACAAAATCTGACTGCTAAATCATTCAGATATAAGGTTTTTCAAGTTATTTGAAAGTGGAATTTTATTCATCCAGTGGACTTTGTGGTGTGTTTACAAAAGAAACCCCATAGTTCTATGGTGAAATGAGAAGATGCTTTAAACAATAGTGTATTAGGAACGTACTAGGAAGTTAAAGACAAGAAGCATAGAGAAGCAAAAGGAGAGTGTATGAGATTGATGTAATTCATTTGCTCCTCATCCATTCCCTATTTTGAAATATTACTTCTATTTTATCGAATGTCTACTACATATCAAACATTGTACTAGAAATTGAGGGTCAAAATGATGTGCTGGTACAATTTCTGTTTTCATTAGGTAAGTTAGAGGGAAGTCGTGTTTATGAAAATCACTGAAATGTAAAATTATAGTTTTCTGTCATATAGAAGTTCATAGACTTAGGTCATTTATTAAGAGGTAATATTTGAGCCTTTATATATTTATTTATTCTTAAACATTTATTTTTGAGAGAGAGAGAGAGTGAGACCAAGAGCAGCAGAGAGAGCACAGAGCCCGATGTGGGGCTTGATCCCATGAACCATGGGATTGTGACCTGAGCCTAAATCAAGAGCCAGATGCTTAACCGACTGAGTTACCTAGGTGCCCCTTGCTCAAAATAAATAAATATTAAAAAAAAAAAAAAAGGATAAAGCAGGGTGCCTGGGTGGCTCATTCAGTTAAGTGTCCGACTTCAGCTCAGGTCATGATCTCACAGTTCATGAGTTTGAGCCCCGCGTCGGGCTCTGTGCTTACAGCTCGGAGCCTGGAGCCTGCTTCTGATTCTGTGTCTCCCTCTCTCTCTGCTCCCTACCCTGCTCACACTATGTCTCTGTCTCTCAAAAAGTGAATAAACGTTAACAACAACAACAAAAAAGGATAAAATGGAGTTAATTGATAGCCAGAAGGAGGTTATCTCAAAGAGTGAAAATAACCCATGCAAAGAACCTGATTTCAGGGGGATATATATTCATAAACCAAAAAGGAATTTAATGGCTGTGTGGATAAAAGGAAGGAGGAGTCATTGAAGTAACACGAGCAGGGATATTCTGGGGCTGGATTTAGGAAGCAATATTTTTGTCTGGATATCATTCTTAAGAATGTTACCTCAAGTGAAACTTCATTATATAACCCTCTAATCTATAAAACTCCTTGTAAATTATAGCATCCTAGATTCAATCAGATCAGTAGCATTATAAGCTAGCAGAATAATTAAGAACAGAGGTCATAAAAGTGTCTTCTTTATTGAAAATAAGGATTCTTTTCTTTTTATTTTTTAATTAAAAATACTCTAAAATTAATCTATACAAATGACATATGTTCAAATACAGCAAAGGAGTATATAATGAGAAAACAAAAACTCTTTCACATCCCAGATACCTAGGGTATTCTCTTCAAACATTGAAAACATTTTCTCATTGCTCTTCAAGCAGTTGGCTATACACCTAAAACATAGCTGATATATGGATAGATTTTTCTTTATTTTCTAAAATTTGAGGCATTCTACATGCTCTCTTCCACGATTTTTGTTTTTTAAGCATATATGTTGGTGATAGCTTTATATCTGCATATATGTATTTATGATATTTCTATCATACATCTACATAGCATCTACAAATGCTACCCTATTGATTGTCACAGTTTCCCTTTGTTTTACTGTCTTCCTCCTCCATTTTTCCTATTAGAAAACAATGGTGTAATTAACTTCACTGTACGCATTACTTTGCATATTTTTTTCTTTTTTTCTAAATTTTTAAAAATGTTTATTATTTTTGAGAGAGAAGGAGACAGAGCATGAGCAGGGGAGGGGCAGAGAGAGAGAGAGAGGGAGACACTGAATCCAAAGCAGGCTCCAGGCTCTGTGCTGTCCCCATAAAGCCAGATGCGGGCTTAAACTCACAGACCATGAGATCATGACGTGAGCCAAAGTTGGACACTAAACCGGCTGAGCCACCCTTTTTTCTTTTTTTTTTCTTAATAGAGAAAGGGAATGTGTGTGAGTGGGGTAGAGTGGCAGAGAGAGATTGAGAGAGAGAGAGAAAGAGAGCGAGAGAGACAGAGAGAGAGAGAGAGAGAGAGAGAGAGAGAGAGAGAGAGTCTTAAGCTGTTCCACACTCAGTGTCTCAATCCCATGACCCTGGGATCATGACCTGAGCCAAAATCGAGAGTTGGACACTCAACCAACTGCACCTCCCAGGCACCCCTCTTTGCATATTCTTCATAATGATAATCACATAACTCTGACTCCATCACAGGTACTCCTCTGGAATATTAAATATGTAATTAAATAATCCAGTCCTGTGATGAGGGTACTCTTGATTGTTTCCATTTCGTATGTGGGGAAAATGAAGAGAAAATTTCAATAATTTTCCAAAGTTCATACATATGGTAAATGGCAGAGCTGGAATTAGAAGGTAGTCAGAAAGAAAAAGCACTTTCCTAATACCCACAATAGATTTCCTTTCACATATTTGAACACAATATGGGATACAACAGTGGATTAGAATCCTCAAGTCAAAGAGCTTGCATTTGCTGTACAACTTATATTACTTTATTTCCCTTCAAAGAGGATTTCATCAATTTGTAATTCTAGCAATAATAGATTTCCTTCATCTCTGTGTATGCTCTCAGGTATTTTGGTAGCTATCTGTGTGGTAAAAAAAAAAAAGAAAATGGTTATTTTTATTTTTCTAATTATGCATGTGAATTCATTTATAATCCACTTCTCAACAATATCTTTGGTATGAATTGCCTTTTCTGTTTTCAGAGTCTTGTAAACCTCTGTTCCTCTAATGATCAAAAAGTAAACAAACCTCTCATTTGAAGCACTGTATCAATGAATATATATCTCTATATTTTAATCTGTGTTTTTACTCTTTCTCTGGCTACATGGAAGTCCTTGTCTGTTTCTCTGCCACTCTCAAATACTTTAATTTATTTTTTAAAGTCTCTTTATTTATTTTGAGAAAGAGATGGAGAGTGTAAGCAGGGGAGGGGCAGAGAGAGAGAGAGAGAGAGAGAGAGAGAGTGAGAGAATCCCAAGCAGGCACTACACTGTCCATGCAGAGCCTTGACATGGGGCTCGATCTCAAGAACTGTGAGCTCATGACCTGAGCCAAAATCAAGAGTCAATACTTAACTGAATGAGCCACCCAAGTGCCCTCAAATACTTTTAAGTAATACAGCTTTATAGTAAATGTGACAATTAGCAACCTAGTCTACCATTTCTGTAATTAAGATCTTTTTTTCTGATTTGCTTGTTTTTCTTGCAAAAAACTCTTTCTTGAGACTAGCTTGACTTTCCGTACTTGTCATCTTCAGGGTGATTTGTAGCTGATTTATTCTTCACTGATGAAACATGATGGTGTCAGTGGCAGTTGTCTTTTCCCAGACAAGCCCCAGAGCAGGATTTGGGGAGTGGGGAAAAAGCCCCTATCTTCTTGGCAATGCTTTCCTGAAATCCAAGCTAGAGATTCCATAACACATACCTGTGGTTCAGGGAGAGTGAATTGTCATGTCTCCGAGGCTGGACACTTGCCCACTGGGCTTAGTATGTTTTCCTAAATGAATGTTTCTCCATTTGTTGTATGGCTTTAGAACAATTTCCAGTGACTTTAAATGATTGTATTTTTAAGTTTTGTGTTTTTGTTTGTTTGTTTGCTTTTATGAGAAAATGTTCTTCTATTCTGTGTATAAATTTCTGGTTTAATTTTTTCACCAACGTTTGCCCTTCTTCACACCCATAAACTCCCATGCTTTATTCTAACTTCAATACTTATGCTTGATATTTGATTTCTTCTCCCCCCCTTTAAAAAAAATCTGGTTTAATGATTTTGATTCTTTTTAACTCTGACTAATAGTTTGGTAAATAGGATTAAATCATGTTTTGATTACATACATATATTATTTGGGATCCTTCAGCAAAGAACAAAGATATCTTTAAATTACCTCATGTGTTGTGATATTGCTGCTTTGGGTCAGAATTTTCATTATTGCCAATAAGAGTTTTATATGTGAAATCATTATTAAATATGGTTTTACCAAGAGAGATATCCACATTTATTTTTATTCTACTAGTTGATATGCAAGACTTGAAAAGCACAGATAATACAATCCTATAAGACTGTTTTAGGCCTGGGCACTTGAGTGGCTCAGTCATTTAAGCTTCCGACTGTTGATTTCGGCTCAGATCATGATCTCATGGTTCATGGGTTCCAGCCTCCGGTTTGGGCTCCACACTGACAGCTTAGAGCCTGTGTGGGATTGGGATTCTCTCTTTCCCTCTCTGTTGCTTCCCTGCTCATGCTTACTCACATGTGTACTCTCTCTCTTTTTCTCTCATAAGTGAATGAATGAATGACTTAAAAAAAAAAGACTATTCTAAGCCAGAGCTCTGCGGATAGTTTTATTTTTCGCTTCAAGAGGGAAATTCCTAGCTACCTTTCAGAAAGTATTTTTGCATCAAATAGACTTTATACTTGTCTAGTGATAGCAATTTGAGTAATGGATGTCGTCTCTGTTCAGATTTCAAATTGGTTTCTCATACAGTCCTAAGATTTACAGCTGTTTGCTCATTTATGTTTTTCAAACCAAGAGCATTTTAATCTCGTTTTCACATGGATATTTTCCAACACAGAGAGCAATTGTTGCATTTATGTAGGAAGTGGAGCTTCCAGATCTGGCAAACTGCATCCCTATCCCATTCAAAAACAAAAACAAAGACAAAAATACTCACTAAGGTAATTGTCTCTAATGACAAAAAAATCTGCCCTTTAGTCATAAGGTTAAGGTAGACTCTTTATTACAAAGTGTCCATGTGAAAGCAAACTATAGCATAACAAATACTTAGGGAAACAGGTGTCTATAAGTTAGTGAACCATCTTTGAAGTTCAGCTAGTTTACAGAATATTTCACCAGTGGCCGCAAAGCCACATTATAGCAAAATCTTGTGGGAGTGGTGGAGTTTAGGTTCATGTGAACCAATAAACCAGAATCAGGAGGCTGTATTTCTGTGTGTATATGAATATAAGATAACTCAGTAGTTTCCAACTTACTATAATACTTTGATAGCGTATGAACCACTCTGGGATAGTGTATTAATACTTTTGCCCGTATTTAGGACAAAGAGATCCAAGAACGATGGAACAATAACATTACTTGTGAAGATTGAGTGTCTGAATTTTATTAAATGCTATCTTTATTGCTGAAGCAATGCTAAAAACTTTGGTTTCAGGAACTGCTTATGGTATACAGCAGTTTTTCCTACAAGGGTATAATAAATTTTATAGTATAGCAACATGTAATCAAGAGGCATGACATTTTTATTCTATCAAAAAGGGACCCAATTCCTAGAAAACATCCCTGAAATGATGTTCACTCTGTCTCCTTACCTGACTTTCCCTCAACATTTCTGACCCTAGTTTGAAAAGTTGGCTTTAATCCCTAAATGTCTTTGTGATGTTGTGATTTATTAGAAGTATATATTTGTTTCTTCAGATGACCAAACTGTATTTCTCATTTACATTTGGTCTTCATCTATGGTTCCTGGCAAACAGCTTCCAAAAGCCTTGGAATTTCTTAAGTGACAGAGCAATAGAGGTGTCTTCTGTTATGTTAATGAGGTGACTTTTTGACCCCACCAAAGGAAGGGGGGCTGGTAGCCAGGAGAGCCAAGCATGTGATTAGAGGTTGGAACTTTCAGTCCCGTCTCCTCTGGCCTTCAGGGAGGAGTGTGGGTCTTGAGGTTGAACCAGTCACCAAGGGCCAGTGATTTAATCAATCATGCTTATGTGACGAGGCCTCCACAAAAACCCAAAAGGGCAGGGTTTGGAGAGTTTCCAAGTTGGTGAACAGATGAAGGTACTGGGAGAACGGTACACATGGAGAGGGCATGGAAGCATTGCACCCTTTCCCCATTCTTGCCCTGTGCCTGTGTTCCATCTGCTGTTCTTGTGTTATATCCTTTCATAATAAACTGATAATCTAGTGAGTAAAATGTTTCTCTGAGTTCTGTGAGCCACTCTAACAGATTAATCAAACCTAAGGAGAGGGTCATGGGGACCTTTGATTTATAGCCAGTCGGTCAGAAGTCTAGGTAACAACTTGAATTTGAGACTGGTGTCCGAAGTCCAAGAAGGAAGTGGTGGGGACCTCTGATCTGTAGCCGGTTGTTCAGAGCGCAGGTAATAACCGGGATTTGCAACTGGTGCCTGAAGTGGGGAAAGGGTAGAAATCTTATAGGACTGACTGTTTAACCTGTGGGATCTGACAGTATCTCCAGGTAGAGAGTATCAGAATGGAGTTGAATTTGTAGGACACCAAGCTGGTGTCTGGAGCATTGCTTTTTGTGGGTTTAGGGGTCTCTCCCATACACACACACTGAAATTGTGTTCAACGGGACACTTGGGTGGCTCAGTCAGTTAAGCGTCTGACTTCTGCTTAGCTCATGATCTCGCAGTCCATGAGTTTGAGCCGTGAGTTTGGGCGTTGGGCTCTGTGCTGACAGCTCAGATCCTGGAGCCTGCTTTGGATTCTGTGTCTCCCTCTCTCTCTATCCCTCCCCCACTCATGCGTGTGCGCGCTCTCTCTCTATCTTAAAAATAAATGAACATTAAAAAAATTAAAAAAAAAAAGAAATTGGATCCAGGAACCTAATTTAATTCATGTTTATCACTTTATCTCTCAGTTCTTGACTTGATATTCTAGTTACATTTATATTTCTGTAAATGTTCAGAAAGGACAGAAATCATTGTTTTCTAACAAGCTTTATTTGAACAAAGAAAAGAAATCAACAGGGTGTCTGTATTCTTCCACTAATGGTTTGCATTTCTCAGTGCCATTTTGTTGGGTTAAGAACTTCCAGGGGGAAGCTACATTATTAGGTAGACTGAAAATAAAAGAGTCTGCATGTGCAAATTGTGTTAATGTGATTTGTGTTAATGATTATCCGTGGTTTATATAATAGCATAGTCATTTTTTTTCTTTCCAATTAGAGAGACGATATGCTGTAACTCAAATTCTAGAGAGCTATATATCACTAATTTTATTTAGGTCTGTTTCCTTAATATTATGTGAGGAGGCTCACCTAAATTAAGCATCTCGAATCTCTCTTTCATGGAGTGCTTCTAGGATGAGCTCAATTTATTAAACATATATTGCTTTGTAACAAATTACCCAAACTTAGTTGCTGAAAATAATACATATTCATTTTCCCAGAGTTTTTGTGGGCTGGGTATTTGGAAGCAGTTAAGCAGAGCCAATCTTCCTCCATACATCTTGTGAGGTTGCCATCAAGATACTGACCAGAGTTGCAGCTTTTCAAAGGCTTAACTGGGTTGGAGGGTCCTCTTTAACTCAGTTGGTTCGGTCCCAGTTCAGATGAGTCCACACAAGAAATTTCTTTTCTTTGAGACTAGCTGAGTTTGCTGTTATATGGTACCAAATAATCCCACAACCTCAGATGAATCAGCAAAAGCCAATTGGTCAAAAATAGAATTAAGCATAGCATTTTGGTCTGCTATGGGAATAACCTGTTGATTCTACTTGCTGTCCCCATTAGAACCACCACCACTGTCCACACGCAACTGAGAGTAGGTGATCTGACTACAATTAGCTGCGGTACCATTTACTTGTAAACATTAATAGCCTAGTCGACAGCTAATTAATTCGATATGACCCTACTACACCAAGACTAGACTTCAGCTGGTTGCTTGAATAAGCTAATACTCATTAGACAATAGGGCTGAGAATAATGAACCAACTGATCTATATTTCACTTCCCTGTGTTGGGGCTCAGGGCAGGTCAACCCAAGATAAGCCACAGGCTCTTAAAGTTACTTAAGAACCAAAAACTACGAAAGGGACACTGACCCTCCTTTGTCTCCAGATACCAGGAAATTAATCTTCCTATGTGAAAAGTACCCTTCTCTATATCTATCTCCAAGGCCAGAGACATCCTTATCACCAGAGACAGGGAACTCAGGTCTGAGAAATCTCTGTAAGTAAACTCTGTTTCTTCTTCCTAATTAGTACTCAAACTTAAGTTTCCTGGTCTCCCTAGTTCCTCACAAATTTATTGTTTCTATGTCTAAAAAGTGTAAAAGCTGCCTGCCTCGTTCCTTTCTTAGATCCCATATCTGTGGGACCACTGTACATACAAACAAATTTTTTTTTCTCCTGTTAACCTGTCTTCTGTCAATTTAATTATTAGACCAGCCAAAAGTATTCAAGAGAGGTCGGGGAATATTTTCTTCTCCAGATACTTACACAACTTATTTACAGACCAAGAAATTCTGAATTGCTTAGGTTTAAGAATAATATTTTTTGGAGAGTATTTTTGACCTTATATGGAAATATATTTTGCCGCTAGTGTTTTGTCTGAGAAGGGGCCAGTTTCCTGGTTTCAGCGTTCAGACATTTCTTTACATCAGCATGAAGGCTTTTTTTTTTTTTTAACTGTAAATATTGCACTCTTAAATTTAATAAAGACACTGCATCACAGGAAGTATTTCAGAACAGTTATGTTCATATTCAGAACAATTGTTTTCATTTATAACATTGGGGTTTGAGCTGTATCTTAGACTGAATTTTAAACTCTGTTTAAGACCTGTACTGTAACCTTTTATGAAAAGAATGTGTTGCAGTTAATGTAACTCTTAGGCAAATATACGAAATTATAATGTTAAAATTTTAAATAATATTTTATTGTATCTAAGACAATTACTGCTGATGTTGAAAGTGGAGTATGCATTTGTGTATACCGATCATGTTTTTTTTTTAAATATTTTTTGAAAATGTTTTTAATGTCTATTCGTTTTTGAGAGAGAGAGAGAGAGAGGGACAGGGCACGAGTTGGGAGAGGCAGAGAGAGAGAGGGAGACACAGAATCTGAAGCAGGCTTCAGTCTCTGAGCTGTCTACACAGAGGCCGATGTGGGACTTGAACCCACAAATTGTGAGATCATGACCAGAGCTGAGGTCAGAGGCTTAACCCACTGAGCCACCCAGGCTCCTCTGTTGATCTTGTTTTTACTTTGGCCTCCTATAAAGGGAAACTAATCTCATAGTTATCAAACTTCACTCACTGTTCAACTTTATTACCATGTTTCTATGATTGTTCATACTAAGACCCATCCTTTCCGATCTCCATTAATTTTTATCCACTAGATTAATAAATATTTGCCTGTAGAACCATTCATTCATTTATGAATCACTCAGTCTGTGTTAAGCTTCAAATCTAAAAAACAACAACAAAAAATCCTACATTAAGAAAGAAAATATTTTATGAAAATGTTGTAAGTTCAGAGGTAGGGTAGATTTGAGGTTTGTTTTATGCTAGTGGCTTAGTGCTGTCACTGATGTTTTGATTTTTTTTTTTTCATTCCCCCTACTTACCTTCCCTGGAATTAACAGTATCTTAAACTCCCCATGATCGCAAAATGTCTGCTTCATCTTCAGAGACTGCATGTTTTTCATCCAAGTTCAAAAAGATTGTGCCTTTCCTCCTAAACGTCAAACAGAAGTGCTGATTAGTACTCTGATGAATTAAATTATGTGGCCCTCTCCCCAAACCTATCACTATTGTCTCAGGTATGATGTCCGCAAAGTTGACAATTGGCTTCAACCTGCCTGCTCACCATTTCTCACCTGTGGTAAGGCATTAAAACTCTTCTCATTTTATGCCAATCAGAGCACGTTTTTGGATTTGAGGGTAGAATAACTACCCTCCACACCCCATCCCCCAAAACCCTCATGGCTAGTATACAATGGAAGAAGAGGGGCTAATTCATGAATTTAAAAGGAGATTACTCAGTCTAATTTTTTTTTTTTTAATTTTTTTTTCAACGTTTTATTCATTTTTGGGACAGAGAGAGACACAGCATGAACGGGGGAGGGGCAGAGAGAGAGGGAGACACAGAATCGGAAACAGGCTCCAGGCTCCGAGCCATCAGCCCAGAGCCCGACGCGGGGCTCGAACTCACAGACCGCGAGATCGTGACCTGGCTGAAGTCGGACGCTTAACCGACTGCGCCACCCAGGCGCCCCTCAGTCTAATTTTTTATATTAACTTTTCATTCATGAATGAACTAAATTTGCTCAGAGTTCATGCTCCTGATTACTTATTCCTGGATTTGATTTTATAATAGTTTGCTTTAGATTTTTATGTTTATGTTAATAAGTGAGATTAGCATGAAGTTACCTTTTATTCTTGAATATTTGGTCAAATATCATGTTCTTTGGAAGATTTTTTGTAAGATTGAGATTATACCCTCCCTGAGTGTTAGAATCTACTGGTAAGCAGCCCACATGGAATTTTCTTTGAGGGAAGATGTTTTCATTGCTAACTGATTTTCTGTAATAAGTGTGTATTCAACTTTTGTATTCTGTCTTGAATCATTTTTAGCAAATTGTATTTTTCTAAGAATTTATCTGTTTCATTTACATTTTCAAAAGTTGTTCATACAGTCTCCATTCTTTTAATGTCTATGATACTTGTTTTCATTCCTGACATTGGCTATTTGTACCGTCTCTCTTTTTGTCTTTTTATAAGAACCAAAATGATCATCTTTATTTTATATTTGCTATTTAATTGATTTCAAAACTATATTATTTTCCTTTTTCATTAGTTTTCTTTTTTTAAGTTTATTTTGAGAGAGAGAAAGAGAGAGAGAGAGAATGAATGAGCAGGGGAGGGGCAGAGAGAGAAGGAGAGAGAGAGAATCCCAAGTAGGTTCTGCACTGTCAGTGTGGAGCCCAATGTGGGGATCGAACCCACCAACAGTGAGATCATGACCTGAGCTGAAACCAAGAGTCTGATGCCACTCAGGTGCCCCTCATTAGTTTTCTATCATTGCTGCAACAAATTCTCACAAATTTAGTGGTTTAAAACAACATTAACTTGTTATCTTACAGTTCTGGAGAGCAGAAGTGTAACAGAGCTAAAACAAGATGTCCACAGGGCTGTGATACTTTCTGGAGGCCCTAGGGGGCACTCTTTCTTCCATTTTTCCAACTTCTGGACATTGCTTACATTCCTTAGTGTGTGGCACCCTCCCTCCATCTTCAAAGTCAGCAATGTTAGGGCAAATCCTCTCGCCTCTGGTTCTGCCTTCTGCTTCTACTTTTAAGGACTCTTGTAAATATATTTGGCCTACTTCAGATAACACGGGATAATTTTCCTATTTAAAAAAAAATTACGTTTATTTATTTTTGATACACAGAGAGAGACAGAGCACAAGTGGGGAGGGGCAGAGAGAGAAGGAGACACAGAATCTGAAGCAGGCCCCAGGCTCTGAGCTGTCAGCACAGAGACCGACACAGGGCTCAAACTCACAAGCCATGAGATCATGACCTGAGCCGAAGTCAGATGCTGAACTGACTGAGCCACCCAGGCACCCCCGTTTTTTTTTTAAAATTTTTTTACTTTTTTTTTACATGTATTTATTTTGGATAGAGACAGAGCACAAGTGGGGGAGGGGCAGAGAGAGGAGGAGAAGATAATTTTCCTATTTTAAAGTCAGCTGGTTAGCTCCTTAATTCATTTGCAATCTTAATCCTGTTACTATGCAGCCTAATTCCACAGGTTTTGTGGATTAAGATGTCAACATCTTTGGAAAGTCCTTATTCTGCTTTTCACCTACTTTTTAAGTTTCATTTTTCTTCTTTTACTCTTTTTTAAAGTTTTTAAATTTATTTTTGAGAGAGAGATAGAGTGTGTGCATACGTGCATGGGGAAGGGACAGAGAGAGAGGGAGAGAGAAAGTTCCAAACAGGTGCCATGCTGTCAGCACAGAGCCTGATGCAAGGCTTGGACTCAGGAACCTTGAGATCATGACCTGAACCAAATCAAGTTAGACACTTAACCCACTGAGCCACCCAGGCACCCCTTTTCTTTTACTACCTTTTTAAGATAAAGGTTTCATTCATTAACTTTCAGCTTTCCATATAATCTAATCTGTGTCTTTAAAGTATTTTAGTGTTAGGGGTGCCTGGGTGGCTCAGTTGGTTAAGCATCCAAGTTCAGCTCAGGTCATGATTTCGTGATTTGTGAGTTCAAGCCCTGTGTCAGGCTCTGTGTGACAGCTCAGAGCCTGGAAACCTGCTTTGGATTCTGTGACTTCTACTCTCTCTGCCCCTCCCCCATTCACTCTCCATCTCTCAAAAAATAAAGAAACGTTAAAAAAATTTTTTTAAGTATTTTGGTATTAAGGTAAAGCTGGTCTCATACTGTTGAGTTAGAAAGTACCTCTCCTCTAGCTTCTTTTTTCATTAAAAAAATTTTTTTTTAATGTTTATTCATTTTTGAAGGAGAGAGAGACAGAGTGTGAGTGGGGGAGGGGCAGAGAGAGAGGGAGACACAGAATCTGAAGCAGGCTCCAGGCTCTGAGCTGTCAGCACAGAGCCTGGTGGGGGACTCGAACTCACAAACCACGAGATCATGACCTGAGCCAAAGTTGGACACTTAACCAACTGAGCCACCCAGGTGTCCCAACTCTCCTCTAGCTTCTGATGAAGATTGTAGGAAATTAGTATAATTTCTCTAACTTCAATGTTTGGTACAATTCACCAGTTTTCCCTTCTGGGCTGCTGTTTTCTGTTTTGCAAGGTTGTTCATTATTGATTTAATTTCTTTAATAGATGCAGGCCTATTCAGATTGTCTATATCTTCCTGTGTAACTTTTGGCAAATTGTATCTTTTAAGGAATTGGTCCATTTCATCTAGGTTGTTAAATTTGCAGACGTAGTGCTATTCCTAGTATTCCTTTATTATCCATTTTATGTCCGTAGGATTTGTAATGTTTCCTCTTTCATTTTTGATAATAGAAATTTGTGACTTTTCTCTTTTTTTCTTAGTTTGCCTGGCTGGTGGCTTATCAATTTTATTGATCTTTCCAAAGTATCAATTTTACTTTTGTTGATGTTCTGTTTCCAATTTCATTGATTTCTGCTTTAATTATTCTTACTCTGTTTCTTCTTTCTTTGGATTTAATTTCCTCTTCTTTTGCTAGTTTCCTGAGGTAGAAACTCAGATTATTATTGCTTTTAAATCTTTCTTTTCTAATATATGCTGTCAATGCCATACATTCACCTCTCAGCACCACTTTCACTGCATCCCACAAATTTTGAGAAATTATGTTTTCATTTTCATTTACTTCAAAATATCTTTAAATTACTGTTGAGGGGCACCTGGGTGGCTCAGTAGGTTAAGCATCCAACTCTTGATTTCGGCTCAGGTCATGATCTCACAATTGGTGAGTTGGAGCCCCACGTTGGGCTCTGCGCTGACAGCACAGGGCCTGCTTGGGATTCTCTCTTCCTCTCTCTCTCTCTCTCTCTTTCTCTCTCAAAATAAATAACTTTTAAAAATATATAAATAAATTACTGTTGAGATTTCTTCTTTGCCCTGCATTATTTATAAATGTGTTGTTTAATCTCCATGTACTTTGGAATTTTCCAGTTAACTTTACATTCTTGATTTCTAGTTTAATTCCAATGTAGTCTGAGAGCAGATATTATGTGGTATCCATTTTTTTTTTTTAATTTGTAAGATGTATTTTATGGCCCAAAAATGTGGCTTACCTTTGAGGACATTCCCTATGAGCTCAAGAAGAATATGCATTCTGCTGTTTTTGGATGAAGTCATCTGTACATGGCACTTGCATTCAGTTGATTGATGGTGTTGCTGAGTTCAACTATGTCCTTACTGATTTCTGCTGCACAATCTATTTGTAATACAGGGGTGTTGATTTCTCTAGCTATGGCAGTGGATGCATCTACTTCTCTTTGTAGTTCTATCAGTTTTTCCCTCGAGAAGTTTGATGTTTAATTGTTAGGTACATACACATTGGGCATTATTATGTCTTCTTGTAAGACTGACCTTTTTATCATTACATAATGCCTACTGCTTCTTTGTTGGTGGAGAGGGTTTATAATACCTTATTAGTTTTTTGAAAGATAATGCATGCAAGTGATAGCAAAAAAATTTAAATCCATCAATTTGTAAATGGAGATATAAATGTGATATATCCATACAATGAAATACTCAGCAGTGAAAAGACGTAAAGTACTGATTGTAATGCCCTTCTTTATCCCTCATACCTTTTTTTACTTTGAATATGGTGTGTCTGGAGTTAATATAGCACCCCTGCTTTCTTCTGATTAGTGTTAGCATGGCATGTTTTTTTCTCCATCAGTTTAATCTATATGTCTTCATGTATAAAGTGAGTTTTCTTTAGACAGCATACAGTTGGACCTTGCTTTTTGATCCATTCTGACAATATCTTTTAGTTGGTGCATGAAGACTAATGACTTTCAAAGTGATTACTGATAGAGTTGGACTAATATCTGTCATATTTGTTGTTTTATTTCTTGCCCCTGTTGTTTTTATTTCTTTTACTCTTTTTTCTTTTTTTTACTTTGTAGTTTTAATTGAGCCTTTATATAATTCCATTATCTCTTCTTTCTTAACATATCAGTTATACTTCTTTTCCCTCCTCTCTTTAGTGGTCATCCTGGAATTTGCAATAGACTTTTAAAACGAATCCAAGTCCACTTTCAAATAACATTATACTATTTCATGAATAGTGTATTTTATAATGACAAAATAATCCTAATTCTACTTTTCCATTATTTGTGTAATTTCTGTCATATATTTTGCTTACATAACATCATACATCGGTAGTTTGACATGACAGTAATTTGTGGTTTTTATTTCATAAATTTCTTTGGTTCCTTTCTTCTTCTGGTATTTCTCTTCTGTATGTTCTGTCATTGTAGTTGTTCCACTGTCTTTGGATTTTCTTTTCTTTGTCTTATCTTCTTTTTCCTCCCTCCCTTCCTTCCCTCTTTCTCTCTTTCTCTTTTTCTTTCTTTTGTTCTTTCTTTTCTCTTCTTTCTTTTTTTTCTTTCTTTCTTTCTTTCTTTCTTTCTTTCTTTCTTTCTTTCTTTCTTTCTTTCAGATTTGTACCCTTTGCTTTTCAATTTTTGTGATTTCCATTGAAGTTCCCTCCAACATGGATACTGTTTCTTCAGCTGCATCCATCAAAGGCTTTCTTCATTTTTGTTATGGTGTTTTGTTCTCTAGCATTTATTTTTCATTCATTTTTAAGATTTCCATGTTTTGCCTGCATTACCCATCTGCTCTTGCCTGCTGGCTACCTCATCCATTAGGAAGGCTAGAGCTGACTGAAATTGGGTATTTCCCTTCCCCATGTTGTTTAGGCTGTGAAAGTACCCCTACAAGTTAGGCTCTGGGTAACTAGTTTCTTCTCCTGAGTGCATGCTTCATTAAGAATAGTGCTCCAGAGTATTTCCTAATGGTTCCTCTTCTACACCAGAAGATGCCAGAAGCATCAAGAGGATTTTTCTCAGATGTTCATTGTGAGATGCTGATTAAGCTCCCAGATATAAATCTCACAAAGTTAGGGAGACTCCCTGTGTCTAGGAACCCCTAAAATTGTGTTTGTTGTTGTTGTTTGTTTGTTTTGCCTCTCAGGGATATCCACACTGAACCTCCAGCAATCCATCATTTATAGTTCAGGTTTTCTATGCTGGTCCTGGTTCCCCTGACACTTTCTGCTCATCACTCTCATTCTAGTAAGCCATGACTCCCTGTATTCACATATGTGCCTCCAATCTTGGGGATTGCAGTTTGCCCTGTGTCTTTCCTTGTCTTGTAGATCCAAGGAGAATTACTGAATTTTCTGTCTGTTCAGTTTTTTTCTCCTTATTGTTAGGACAGAGTGGAAGCTCCCAGGCTATGTACATGTAGAACTGGAGGTTATTTATTTTTATGGAAGAATTCATCCAAGTGATATTTTGTCTCGGTGCATTATGTCAAGAAACACATGATGTCGGCGCGCCTGGGTGGCTCAGTCGGTTAAGCATCCAACTTCGGCTCAGGTTATGATCTCATAGTTCGTGAGTTCGAGCCCCGCGTGGGGCTCTGTGCTGACAGCTCAGAGCCTGGAGCCTGCTTCAGAATCTGTGTCTCCCTCTCTCTCTGCCCCACCCCTGCTCATGCTCTCTCTCTGTCTTAAAAAAAAAATTAAAAAACAATCTAAAAAATTTTAAAAAAAGAACCACATGATGTCAATATTTCCCATTTTTAGTAACGATAACTTTTAAAGTGATGTCTTCCAGGGTTCTCCACTATAAAATTACTATTTTGTAATTTGTACTTAAGGAATATTGTGGTAAGATACATTGACACAATGTAAATATCCTGTTTTTTATCATACTTTTGCCCATTGATTTTAGCATTTATTGATACAATAATTATTCCTGTCTATTTGCCAAAGGGTGACTTTTCTATTTCAATCCTTCTTCTCATGTTTAATTGGAATATTCTTTAAGAAAGAGGTGTCTCTTCATTCTGTGTATTTAGTCTATTTATTTATATGGGTATGACCTCATGGATATTTGTTTTGTTCTATGGATCATAATTCATTACTACCATTATTTTTTGCCTAGTTGTCCCATATTTGAGCACTGGGAAGCACCTTCAAGTTGGCGTATGGTACATAGCCTCTTAGCAGCAATATTAGAGAGGAGAGTAAGAGAGAGAGGGAGAGAAAGAGAACATTCACATGCTGGTGGTGGAGAATACAACAGACCGTTGTAGAAAAGCAGCAAGAGCCAGAGAGAAAAGATACTTCCTAGGGTTTTTTTGTGCATGGAGAATTAGCTGTGTATAGTGCCTGCATCAAAGAAAAGGACTTTGATCTGGTGAAAAGATGAAGGTGACTGAGAGTTATACAAAAAAATAGTATCATGAAATGCTTTCCAAATGAAAGGCTTCAAACAATATGTGATATAATATGGTCAGAGAGAAAAACTGTATATTGGTGGTATTCAGAATTATATATTTTAATGTTCTTTATGATTCTTGAGTAAAAATATAATTCCTTTAAATTAATATCTGGCTATTTAGTTCTTTTCTGTGTATGTTTCCTTAATGCCCCAGTTGACTAATCCAAGAAGAGTTCTAATAGAAACAAAAGTGAATAAAGTAAATCAATCACAATGAAATCTACAATCATTACAAAACTAGGTTATGTGAATTAATCTGTTTTCACTATCATTTCATTATTAACCCTATTGTGATTTTCACTTCCCTGAAAAGTTAAACATGTCCATCTAGAGTGGATAAATATCAGTTCAGCTCAAATTTCCCCTCTCACATAAAATCCAAGGAATAATCTATGGAAAAACATAAAGATCACCAGGATTTGGAAGCCAGTAACTTGTTAGACTCTTTATGAATTCCTCAAAACCCTAAGCCAGAAAGAAGTATACCACATAGGATATGAAACAAGGAGCAAAGAGAGGTTTTTTAAAAATGCAAACTCTATACCTACCTTTACTCAGTCCTTCTCCAACTTCTTACTAAAATTGAGCTAAAAATAAACTCATCACAGATGAGATGTGACTTATCCTTCATCTGAATTGAGGCTGAATAATATTGAGACCAGTAGGTGTAATACTTTCTTGCTTTGGTTTATAGATTTATCTCATAAAATTGGTAACAACAGTAAGTGCTTATGCTACTGTCTGCTTTGTTTTTCTTTTTTTTAATTTTTTAACGTTTATTTATTTTTGAGACAGAGAGAGACACAGCATGAACGGGGGAGGGGCAGAGAGAGAGGGAGACACAGAATCGGAAGCAGGCTCCAAGCTCCGAGCCATCAGCCCAGAGCCTGACGCGGGGCTCGAACTCACGGACCGCAAGATCGTGACCTGGCTGAAGTCGGACGCTTAACCGACTGAGCCACCTAGGCGCCCCTGTCTGCTTTGTTAAAATGGTTTTATCTCCCCCAAATCTTATTCTTGTATCCCTGGTGCATGATCAGATTTATTTATATAGGTAGTAAAAGAGGTTTATTTTTAAAGTCACATCACATAAATTTCTCTTTGAACAGATGTTTCTTTCTGTTCACCAATTACATCGTCTACTGCAGAGTTAAATCTGTCTTAGTGTTCTAGGTTCTCTTTAAAAAACATAATCATGAGTGTATCTGCATTGTTGCCTGTTTAACATGCTGAGAAAATTAATTTTAAAAAATGACAGATTCTGGAAGTCTGTCTTGATAATTTCATTTCAATTATGCCTTCAAAGTTTTATGAATAGGCAGAAGGCTGTGCAAATAACCCTGAACTTAGACTTAGGACATCAGGATATCAGTTTAGCCTTTGCAACTCCAGAATTGTTTCTAAATGTATTAGACCTCAGTTTTCTCATTTCTAAATTAGAGAGAGATTAGATAACTTCTTAATATCCTTCCAGCTCTAGAGGAGTTTATTTAGTTAAATATATATTTTCCTATTTATGTATATTTATCAATATATATTTAGCTAGACTATTACTATAGTAATGTCCTAAATAAAGCTATACAATTTATAGCTTAATGGTTGAGGCTCAGCTAAGCTTCAGGGTTTCCTAATGCATTTGAGTTTTATAAAACTTTATATAGAGGGGCGCTTGGGTGGCTCAGTCGGTTGGACGTCTGACTTCGGCTCAGGTCATGATCTCACTGCTCGTGGGTTCAAGCCCTGCGTCGGGCTCTGTGCTGACCGCTTGAAGCCTGGAGCCTGCTTTGGATCCTGTGTCTCCCCCTCTCTCTGCCCCTCCCCTGCTCATGCTCTGTCTCTCTCTCTGTCTCTCAATAATGAATAAATGTTAAAAAAAAAAAAAAAGGAAAGAAAAAACTTTATATAGCAAATCTAAGAAAACATATAGAGGAATCTAGAAAATGGTTGTAAATTTACTGACATCATTTTCCTGGCACGGCTAGCATTATAGTTTATAGAACATTACTCCAAGTCCACTTAATTCTTATCCTGTATGAGGGCCTATATCATGTTGCGACCTTAAGCACTTAATACAATTACAAGAATCATTTGCATGTATTTTTCAAAGAAAACATTGTTGGCCTTGAATGTTGTATGTGAAACCCAAGGACAGGGAAGTATTCAAAGTAAATTTCACAGAATATACTGAATATATTTGAACACATATGAATGAACAAAGGAAGCTCAAGTGGATATACAAATTCAAAGGGATTCCATTCTTTTCAGCCTCTCTAAATTGTGTTACCACAGAGAAATGCTAGGGAGAGGTAAGAGTAGAATGCAAGATTTTGTTTATCATCCTGTATTTACTGTTTCCATGTGTATATATTTTTGCAGTAGAGTTCCATATGTTTGTGTTACACGAATCCAATGTCTTCAAACTAGTCATGAAAGTCAGAAGATGATCCTGAAAAATTCTCTTTGCATTAGTAAGATGTTAGGGAATGAAAACTAAGATTTCCAAGTACCTACTTTATACCTATTCTGTGTGCGATGCTTTATGAATTATTGTCTCATTTGATAATATTAATAAACCTGCTGGTTTGGTATTATTACATCTGTTTTAAAAGTGAGCAAGATGGGACCAAGGGAGTTGAAACCATTTTTTTTAAGGATTTACCTAACTAGTGGAATTTGATATAAAACACAAACCAATTATATTTCTATGCCCAGGCTTGTGGGAAAGAAATGAGAGAAAGAATAATCTTAGCCTAAGAGAAGTTTTCTCTCAAGAAACAAAAGCACAGAAGGTTAGTGTTGGAAGTTATAAATTTTGATGAAGTGATTACATTGCCTCTAGGTGAACAGTTAAATGACGTGAACAGTTTGTTCTTTGTATCATGGTATGTGACTACCAAGTGAAAAGTGGATGGATGGAGTGCCCAGGAGTATGACCTTCTTGTCCTCGTCATGCTTCTCCACTGGCAAGTGGAGCTTGTTCCTTGCCCTCATCCTTGTGTTTACATTCCTACCTTGATGTATATCATGGAGAAAATAAGGTAAAGAATGAGAATCCAAAAGATACCTCAAATTAATTCAGTGAATTGATGCAAGTATTTTTAAAAATGTTATTTCACTGAAGGTGTATGAATATTAAGAAGACCTGAGCTGCTTTTTATGTTTTTTTTTTTTTTTTTTTTTATCATGGTAAGTGTATTCTTTAATCCCTATCACCTATTTCATCTATCCCCAACCCATTTCCCCTTTGGGAACCATCAGTTTGTTCTCTGTTAAGAGTCTTTTTCTTGGTTTATCTCTCTCTTTTCTTCCCTTTTGCTCATTTGTTTTTATTTTAAATTCCACGTAGGAGTGAGATAATATGGTATTTGTCTTTCTCTGACTGACTTATTTTGCTTAATTAGCATTATACTCTAGCTCCATTCATGTTGTTGCAAATGGCAAGATTTCACTTATTTTTATGGCTGAATAATATTCCAGTGTGTGTGTGTGTGTGTGTGTGTGTGTGTGTGTGTGTGTGTGTGTACACCACATCTTCTTTACCCACATATCTGTGGATGGACACTTTGGCTGCTTCCATAATTTGGCTATTGTAACCAATGCTGCAGTAAACACAGGAATGCACGTAACCCTTTGAATTAGTGTAGACTGAGGCTTCTTGAGGCAAAGCAGAACCTTTTTCAGAGATGGTTGAGTATCAGTGCATTTAATTTGGAACAATTTGTACCCCAGTGGTCAAACATTCCCCACTACAGCAACATTTCTCACCCTCAGCACTGTCAACATTTTGTTGAGGGGGGCTGTCTATCCATTGTAGGATGTTTCACAGCACCCTTGGTGTCTACCCTCTAGATGTCACTAGAATCTTGACAGTTTTGGCTATCAAAAATATGTCCAAAATTGTGAAATGTCTCCTGTATGTGTGTGTGTGTGGGGACTATCTCCCCATTGAGAACCATTGACTATAGGGATCTTTAAATATAGCACAGCTGAAAGTTACCTATACAGGGTCCCTAAACTCTGATGTTGTAATAATTTTATATTGAAGGCCCCATTTAAAAAGGGGCTTTCAAGGTGCTCTCCACAACTAAAAATAAAAATGGACATAAATACACATTTCCCATAATTGGTATATAATCCCCATATCATAGTCTCCCCTACGGTATATATTATCCTTTCAGCCTCCTTTCTCTTCTGTTGGTCCTATCACCACCAGTGTGATTTATGGTAAGAACACTAGACTTCTATCTACCTGAGGTCAGTGTCCAAATTCCGACATTCAGCAAATTTACTTACCTGTCTCATTTTACTACTTATAGAATTCTGGATTACGGATGCATGACTACATTATGGTATAAATGATACGGAAACATGTGTAAAAATGTGTAACATGCTGCTTGACACTTTATACATGCCAAGTGAGTATCACTTAGGCTGAACTCTGTTCTCTGATAGTCCTGTTCTCTTTTGAGGAGATAGTCCTATTTTCCGTCCACCTTTTCTATATGAATTATTTACCTCTTCCAAATTACGTTTTTCCTATCACTCAGCATTTTCTGCTTCACATGTGCTCACCAGTTCCTTACAATGTATAATTATCACTTTATTAACTTTGCTTAATAATTCCAGTGACTGAGTCATGCAGATCATCTGTAGTGACTTCATTTTTCTTAATTATGGGCTATATTTTCCTGTCTTTGCATGACTTATGATTTTTATTACATTAAATATATTGAGTATAAAACCACCATGGAGGTAAAAGCTTAATGATTTTTGGGTTTCTTTACGTACCAAGGTATGCAGACTCTGTCTTTTGTCTGGAAGTTGTAATGAGGGGCTGACCCTTCAGATTTCTCTTACTGTTAGTCTGAACCATGACTAGGTCACAGTTTAATTACATTTTTTTTTATCAGTCGTTAGCCCAACCACTAACCTCTTATATCTTAGCTTCCTTTTTATTCATGTCGTATTTGAGCTGGGGGAAGTTGGCCACCATTTCAAATATTCTGTGGTTCACCTTTGGGTTCTACTTCAGTGTGGAATCTAATAAAACCCAGGAGAATATGCAGGACTTCACTAATCCTGTCTCTTTAACATCTCCTACACAGTTGAAAATCTGGGGAGAGGGATGCTGGAATGAGTGAGGTGTCCACCCATTTAGGTCTTAGGTGTACTTAACATCTAGCAACTTGGATACATCTAGTTAGATGTATCTAAGTCTTAGGTGTATCTTAGACTACTTATGTCATTTCATCTTCCTATACCTGCTTGAAAATGCTACATCCTAAGATGCCACTCAGATTTTTCTTCTTTCTTTCTGCTTTTATGATAGAAGCAAATAACGAGTTGCAAAATATGTTTAAATAGTTCATTTAAGTAACATGATCATTGAACATGTATCAACACATATTTTCCCATTTCCCAAACCTTGCTTTTGGATTTTGTCTTTAAAAGATAAGAATGAGGGGCATTTTAATTTATTTGTGTTTGTCTAAGTGGACCCTGATGTCCAAAAAACAGACAGCCTAGATAGGAGCAAATCCCATGCCAGTGGTAGTGTTGCCTCCCACTGATTCCCAGATCCAGGGGGGCAAAAAGAGCAAAGGTTCTTGGACTTAAGCAGGCCACTTACCCTGTCAGGTCATAATGCCCATTATGTAGAGGGAGTCAAGGGTGAGGAATAGCTGGAAAGTCTGGGTGTCTTTAAAACACACTAAATCTAAGTTTTTTGCCTCAGGGAAACTGACTCAGTGAAGACTAGCAGATGAAATACTACCAACTTCCTTATCTCATTATTCCAGGTAAACAGTGAAAAAACATTAGAGGCTTCTCATTTATGACATCCAGTATCTTTTTTTTTTAAGTTTATTTATTTATTTTGAGAGAGAGAAAGAGAGAGCATATGAGTAAGGGAGGAGCAGAGAGAGAGAGAGAGAGAGAGGGAGAGAGAGAATCACAAGTAGGCTCCACACCGCCAGCATAGAGCCTGACGGGGGGGCTCTGACTCACAAACTGTGAGATCACGACCTGAGCTGAAATCAAGAGTCAGATACTTAACCAAGTGAGCCACCCAGGTGCCCCCATCCAATGTTCTTATTTGTAGTCAGTCAGGTATTTATAAGCCACATCAACTAAATGAAATCAATTAGTTCTTTTCAAATATATCACTAAAGCTAATTACAATTTAAATACAGCATTTCTCTCTAAATGCAGACAATTCCACGATACAAAAGTGCCACTATCTTGCTTATAATTTAAGGTCTAGAGACATAAACAGATTTTGGGATAATCTGTGGACCAAAGAGAGGATTTTCTGCTCTCTTTGGTAGCAGAAAATGGTAACTTTTGCTTCAAGGGCCTGCTTTATATAAATGGGGTTATAGTGAATGCTACTTTATACAGACTCCTAAGAGGATGTCAACATGAACGTCAGCCACCTTCTCTTTATTTGCATGTTCTCTGTCACCATGTCAGGATATTTGGACCAGAGTTTTTTGTGTGGAGGAATATGTGTTGACAGTTATTGATTTATCAGTCAATATGATTGTTGCTTTGCAGAATATTACCATTTTCATTCCAGGCACTATGCCAAGATCACGATATTAAAAAAAAAAAAAAATTTAGACACAATCCCTAGTAAAAATGCAAATCTACTTGCGTTCGTTTTCAAGTTAATCTATGTGTTACATGTGCATTTGAGTCTGTTCACCGGTATGAACTTACATAGGACTTAAAAACAAACAAAACCTAAATTCGTAGCAGAAAAGGTCAATTACTAAATCCAGAAATCAAACTTCAGATTTATTTAGTTTTGCTCCTCTGGATATATTTGCACTCCAGCACATATATTAAGAAGGCCTGTTTCATTTTAATTGAACTTTTTAAATTGAGATACTTTCAGATTCATACATAGTTGTAAGAAATAATACAGAGGGGCAGCTGGGTGGATCAGTTGGGTGAGCATCCAGGTCTTGGTTTTGGCTCATGATCCCAGGGTTCTGGGATCAAACCCTGAATTAGGCTCTGCACTGGGCATAGAGCCTGCTTAATATTCACTAACTCTCTCTCCCTCTGCCCCTCTCCCTGCTCGTGCACTGTCTCTCTCTCTCTCTCAAAGTAATAAAAAAAAATTAATTTAAAAGAAAGAATGTAAAAAAATACCATTTATCTATTATGCAGTTTTATCATTTTGCAAAACTGTAGTGGAATATTATAGCAAGGATACTGATTTTGATACAAAGTGTGGAACATGTTTATTGCTACAGGGGTCCCTCAAGTTGCCCTTTTATAGCCACATCGATTTCCCTCTTACCTATTCTTTCCTTCCTTCCCAGCAGCTGATAATCTGTTCTTTATTTCTATAATTTTGTCATTTCAAGTATACATATTTTATATAATATATAAAATATAAATTTAATATAAATATATAACATAAAATATAATTATATATTAATATATGATGAGTATATATAAACATATACCATATTTTGTAAAATAATATATACAACATATGTTATATATTATATACACATATTTTATGTATTTTATGAATCTTATATATATAAAATCATATAATATGTAACTTTTTGGAATTGTATTTTTCTCTTAGCCCAATCTCTGGAAATTCACCTAGGTTGTCATGTGTATCAATTGTTCATTCCTTTTTACAAGTGAATAGCATTCCATGGTGTGGATGCATTGTAGCTTGTTTTATTTCCAGTTTCACTGATATATAACTGACCTATAGTAAGGTGAACAATGTGATGATTTGATACATGTATGGACTGAGAAGTGATTGCCACAGTAAGGTTAGTTAACACATCCTTCACCTAATTACCATTTTTGTTGTTAAGGCAAGAACATTTAAAATCTCTCTTCTTAAAAGCAACCTGTAAGTATACAGTACAGAATTAATAACTGTATTCACCATCCTATACTAGATACCCAGAATTCATTTTTCTTATAATTAGAAGTTTGGCCAACACTTCTTCCCCTGCCTCCTAGTCCCCGGCAGCCACCACTCTACTGTTTGTTTCTATGAGTTCAGCTTTTTCTTTTCTTTTTTTTTTTTTTGTTAAGCATATAGTGACATCATACAGTATCTGTCTCTGACTTATTTTACCTATCAAATGTCTTCAAGTTCTATCCATGTTGTTACAGATGATAGGATTTCATTTTTTCTTATGCCTGAATAATATATATAACATGCATGCATATTAATATGAAATATGCATATAAACATGTAAGATATAAATATGTTTGCATATATCCCATATAATATGCATATGTATATGTAAAATACATGTAATATATATGCATATATTCCAAGTGATATACATATACATATATGTGTACAACACATGTATTATACATGTGTATAAATGCATAATACATGTATCACAATATACATATGCATGAATTACGTATATATTGTATATTCATCTGCATGTTGCATATTCACCCCACATTTTTTTTTAAATTCATCCATTGATGGACAGTTAATTTGTTTCCATGTCTTGACTTTTGTGAATAATGCTGCACTGAACATGGGAAGTGTGCATATGTATGAGATCCTAATTTCATTTGCTTTGAGTAAATACTTAGAAATGGTATAGCTGGATCATATAACATTTCTATTTTTATTTATTTATTTATTTTTTAATTTTTTTTTTCAACGTTTATTTATTTTTGGGACAGAGAGAGACAGAGCATGAATGGCGGAGGGGCAGAGAGAGAGGGAGACACAGAATCGGAAACAGGCTCCAGGCTCTGAGCCATCAGCCCAGAGACCGACGTGGGGCTCGAACTCACGTACTGCGAGATCGTGACCTGGCTGAAGTCGGACGCTTAACCGACTGCGCCACCCAGGCGCCCCTCTATTTTTATTTTTGTTGAGGAATCTCCACACTGGTTTTCACGGTGGCTTTATCAATATACACTTTCACCAACAGAGCACAAGCATTCCCTTTTCTACACATCTTCACCATCATTTGTTATTTCACCTTTTTGATAATAACCATTTTAACAGGTGTGAGGTAATATGTCAATGTGGTTTTACGATACATATGATGATTAGTAGTGGTAAGCACTTTTCAAGTACTTTTGGATCATTTGTGTATCTTATTTTGGAAATGGTAATTGCACATTGATAACAATGCTAAACATTTTCATGAGATTATTTGCCATATGGATGTCCTCTTGTATGAAATGTCTCTTCATGTTTTTTTTTTTTCCCACCATTGTCTGATCGGATTTGTTTTTCCTCTTGAGGTTTTAGTGTTTTTTTTCTTTGTTTATTTGTTTTTGTATATCTTAGATGCCAGTGTTTTGTTGGATATGTAACTTTGAGAAATTTGTTTGCCAGCAAGTAATTTGGCTTTTGTTACTCTTAACAGGGTATTTTGCAGAGTGAAAGTTTTTATTGTGGTGAAGTCCAGTTTATCAAATTTTTCTTTTCTGGATTATGGATTTGTTGTCAAATCTAAGAAATATTTTTTTAGCCTTAGAATCTAAATATGGTGTTTCTTTCAAAAGTTTCATAGTTTTAAATTTATACATTAAATTTAAATTCATAGTTTATAAATTTTAGGTTTCAATTCATATTGTGTTAACATTAACAAAATGTGAAGACTTGGGATGTCTGGGTGGCTCAGTTGGTTGAGCGTCTGACTTTGGCTCAAGTTGTGATCTCAAGATTTCGTGAGTCTGAGCCCTCCCCTTGCCGCCCCCCACTTTGGGCTCACTGCTGGTTAGCACAGAGTCTGCCTCAGATCCTCTGTCCCCCTCTCTCTCTGCCCCTCCCCAGCTTGCATGCTCTCTCTCTCAAAAATAAACATTTTACAAAATAAAGAAATAAAAAATAGGGTAGTATGAGGACGTATGCCAAAATTGTTTTTTCCCTCTATAGATGTTCAAATGATTTTCCACCTTTGTCAAAAGTCAGGCATATTTGTGTGTGTCTATTTCTAAGGTTTTTTTCTTTTCAGTTCCATTGACCTATATGCTTATCCTTTTTCTAATAAAGCAATCCTGATTTCTATAGCTATATAATAAGCCTTTAAATAGTGTAGACTGATTCTTTCCATATTTTTATTATTATTTTTTTTTCAACGTTTATTTATTTTTGGGACAGAGAGAGACACAGCATGAACGGGGGAGGGGCAGAGAGAGAGGGAGACACAGAATCGGAAACAGGCTCCAGGCTCTGAGCCATCAGCCCAGAGCCCGACGCGGGGCTCGAACTCACGGACCGCGAGATCGTGACCTGGCTGAAGTCGGACGCTTAACCGACTGCGCCACCCAGGCACCCCACCACATTATTATTTCTTAAGGTTTATTTTAGCTATTCTATTCCCTTTGCTTTTCCATAAAAGTGCTAGAACATTCTTGCCTAAATATGCAAAAATATGTTATAATTTTGATATTAATTGCATTAAACCTGCATATCCATTTTTATTATATTGAGGTCTTGAAATTAATATTGACTCTCCAAATTCATAAACATGATGTGCATTTCAACTTATTTAGATCTTCTTTATTTATCTTTTTCAAGGTTGGATACTTTCAGCTTTCAAATACTACATGTACTTTGTTAGACTTATATCTAAGCATTTTATTTATTTTGGCAATTGTAAATGGCATTGTATTTGAAATTTTGATATCTATGTGTTCATTGATAGTATATAAAAATACAAGTGAGTTTTATATATTTATCTTATCCTGTGACCTTGCTAAACTATCTTTTTAGTTGTAGGATTTTTGTTTGTAAATAACTTGGGTATTTTTATGTAGGCAGTCATGTCATCTGCAAAAAGTGACAGTTCTATTTTTTCCTATCTAATCTGTATGAACTTTATTTTTTCTTGACTTACTACACTGTCTACAATTTCTAGTACTGTTGAATAGGAGTACTTAGAGTGGGCGGCTGGGTGGCTCAGTTGGTTAAGTGTCCGACTCCTGATTTCAGGTCAGGTCATGATCTCACAGTTTGTGGGTTTGAGCCCCACATTGAGCTCTGTGCTGACAACATGGAGTCTGCTTAGTTTTCTCTGTCTCCCTATCTCTATGTCCCTCCCCTTCTCCTGCACACACACACACACACACACACACACACACTCTCTCTCTCTCTCTCTCAAAATAAACAAATAAACATTTAAAAAAAAGAGTGTTTAGAGTAGAAAAATTTACTTTATTCCTGATCTTATTAGAAAAACATTTGGTCTTAGATCAGTAGGAATAATAATAGCTATAGATTTTTTTTTGTTCTTTTTATTGTTGCTTTGTAGATGCTCTAAATCAAATTGAAGAAGTTTCCTTTATTACTATATATCTGAGAGTTTTTATTATGATGGATGTTTATTATGATGGATGTGTTTCTTCTCTAGACTTCTAATATGGTGGATTACTTTGATATTGGGTGAACTGGGGTAGTTGGTGCTTTTTAATGAATTGTTAAAAATAACAACTTGAGGGGCGCCTGGGTGGCGCAGTCGGTTAAGCGTCCGACTTCAGCCAGGTCACGATCTCGCGGTCCGTGAGTTCGAGCCCCGCGTCGGGCTCTGGGCTGATGGCTCAGAGCCTGGAGCCTGTTTCTGATTCTGTGTCTCCCTCTCTCTCTGCCCCTCCCCCGTTCATGCTGTGTCTCTCTCTGTCCCAAAAATAAATAAACGTTGAAAAAAAAAAAAATAACAACTTGAAGTTGTTGAATCTTTATGTGGATATGTTTCTTCTGTTCCCTAATTATTATTATTTTTTATGTCTGTAGGATCTGTAGTGACATCCCTTGTTTCATTCCTGATATTGGTAAATTGTGTCTTCTCTCTTATTCTTTCTCACTTTTGCTAGGGTGTGTCAATTTGTTTTCAATGTTTTTATTTATTTTTGAGAGACAGAGAGAGAGACAGAGTGTGAGTCACGGAGGGCCAGAGAGAGAGGGAGACACAGAATCCAGGCTCCAGGCTCCAAGTTGTCACCACAGAGCCCAACATGGGGATCGAACTTACGAACCGTGAGATCATGACCTGAGCGGAAGTTGGACATTCAACCAACTGAGCCTCCCAGGCGCCCCGAGGGTGTGTCAATTTTATTAACATTTTCAAAGGAACAACCTTTTGTTTCATTATTTTTTCCTGTTAGTTTTATGTTGCAATTTTATTAATTTCTGTTCTTTTCATTCTTTCCTTCCTTGTGCTTGATTTGGGCTTATTTTGCTCTTTGTATATAACTTTGGTCATTACTTTAAGTGTTCTATAATCTATATACAACATTCCACAGCCTAGTGATTTCATCATTTTACATGTTTAAATGTAGAAACTGAACCTCTCTTTTCATTCCTTTACCTTCCCCTATTGATAGCACTAGGGCCTTAAATATTTCTTCTACATACACTTAGACCCACATCAGATGTCCTTCCACTGTTTTTTTCAAATGTCACACAATAAGTTAAACTCAAGAAGAGAAGCAAAATTTGCTGTATTTACCCATATTTTTGCTTGCTTTGTTTGTTCTTTCTTGCTGATGTTCTTAACATCCCAGTGTTGATGTTGCCCGTGATTACCTAGCTGAATATACAAGGACATTCAAACAGGGCAGAAATTTGTATGTCAACAAGTAACTATGCCAGGAGGAAAAAAACAACACACATTTCAAATTTACCTATTATTTTTTCATTTAGAAATAATAGGTGGAGAGGCGCCTGGTTGGCGCAGTCGGTTAAGCGTCCGACTTCAGGCAGGTCACGATCTCGCGGTCCGTGAGTTCGAGCCCCGCGTCGGGCTCTGGGCTGATGGCTCAGAGCCTGGAGCCTGTTTCCGATTCTGTGTCTCCCTCTCTCTCTGCCCCTCCCCCGTTCATGCTCTGTCTCTCTCTGTCCCAAAAATAAATAAACGTTGAAAAAAAAAAAAAGAAATAATAGGTGGAATTCTAGCTTGAGCTTAAACAATTAATGAGCACTCAACAGAGTTTGCACTTAGAATTTTACATCATTCTATCATTAATTTAGCGGATTCTGTTACTAAATTAAAATTCCAGTGTAACTGTCATATTTCAAGGTGACAAAAAAGTCTTTTAAAGTTATGTTTAGTGAAGTGGATTAAGTCAGAGCTATAGAATTTCCTTTTTCAAACATGATACTCCCAAGAGAACTTGTTAAACTTTATTTTCACAATGTAAAGTATGCATTTAAAAATATGCCATTTCAATATACAATGAGGAATTTTATTCCCACTCTCCTACCTCTGTAAAACTCCTAAATTGTCAATTTACTTAGGAAGTTGAGAGACATTTTCTTTTTAATTCAGAATGCTTAATTGGATTCCAGTCTCTTAAAGTCCTTGATTCTTTAGTTTCTAAGTAAAAAACCAAAACCAAAACCAAAACACACAATATAATTTGGAAAAAATGTATGTGTAAACCATCTTATACTCAGTGAGTTTAATATTATGAAGCAAGTTTTTAAATAAATGGCATATATACATCCAGTAATGTCATTTGTTAACATGATGTCTATTGGCAGAAGATCTTGCCATTAAAACACATTGATAATTATCTGTAATTAGTGTATATATTTTGCTTGCAATTTTCATTCTCATGTTATTTCACAATTATGGGAAAATGTCCAGAATAGTAAAAGGAACTCCCATAAGAAGTCTTGACCCAGCTTCACTATTCATGTTTTTCCCATTTTCTTCATCATTTTTTCTATAAATATGCATATGAAATTTTACGAGCTATTTGAAAGCAGGTTGCAGATATAGTGCCCCTTCACTCCAAAATACTTTAGTAAGTTTTCCCTATATAACTATATTATGGTTAATAACATGTGGAGATTTTACTTGGATACAATACTACTTAATCTACATTCCATCTTTAAAGTTTTTCAGTTGCCCCGATAATATTTTTTATGGCTATTTTTCTTTCCCTGGGTCGTGATCCTCATACAGGTTTGTGAGCATTTTGTTCATCATGTCTCTTTCGTCTTTTTTAAATTGGAACACTTCAGCCTTTCTTTGTGTTTTTTTTTTTTTCACTTGAACATGTTTGATGATAGAGGCCAGACATTTTATAAAATGTCTCTAATTTGGATTTGCTTAATGTTTTTTTCGCGATTCTATTTAAATAATTCATTAATATCAGGAATTCTAGCCAAAGTGATGATATGTGTTTTGGAGTGCATCTTATGGAGAGACAGTTGATGTTGGTTTGTCAAAATTTGTTGGTGATGTTGGTGCTGATCATTTGATTGAGGTAATATTCACCAGGTTTCTTTAAAGTTACTATATTTCCTCTTTAATTAATAATTAATTTATAGGCATATTTTGAAACTTTGTAAATGTCAGTGTTCCTTATCAAACTTTCACTGAGTAGTATTAGCATCCATTGATAATTTTCTGAATCTCTCATTCCTTTTATATTTATTTATTCATTCTATTTATAGTTGGCATTCTCTTGTAAGAAGAAATATCCTTCTTCTAATTATTTAATGATATTTTTATATTGCCATGGACTTATAAATTCTCACTTTGTTCAGTGAGTTATAACTTGTTACAATCATTATATATTCTGAAGCTCAAATTTCCCTAGAGTTGGCCAGTCATAATCCTTCTCAACGGGTTACTTGTCCCTTTGATGTGACTCATTCTTTGAGCCTTTCCTTACTTTCTCTTGTTATATGGTGTTCCAGGATCAACTTTCTCCTGTTCCTGAAATCAGTCTTTAGGACCTATTTATTTATTTATTTATTAGTCATTTTTGGTGCAACAGGACTTTGCAGGATCAGGTCATAGAGTAGTCCTGATTTCCTTTATGGGAGAATGATGTTTAGGAAACAAAATTTAGATGTTACGTGAACTCATTACTATTTTTATATCAAAATGTCTAGGCCCTTTTATCAAACAGATAAGATGAGATACCTATTCATCTATCTATATATCTGTCTGTGTCTATATATCTATCTACCTATGCATCTATTCATCTACCTCTATACATCTATCATATGTCTAAAAAAACAATTCTGTGCCACAGGACACAATTTAATTTCCCCTCTTAAGTTTGTTTTTAATCCCTTTCTCCAGTGGGGTCTCATTATCCTCAATTCTGTAAAAGCCTAGAATGTTCACAAATTAGCTTTAGACTTGCAAACATATACCACTGTGAAGAACAAAATAATTTTTAATCCAGTATTTTCACAGTTTTTTTTTTCCTGTTTGAGATAAAATTTATACACATGGAAATGCACAAATCTTAAGTGTACAATTAGATGAGTTTTGAAAAATGAATACACATGTAACTCACACCGCTATTAAATTATAGAGCATTTTATTGCTACATAAATTTCCCTTGTATGCCTTCATGTCAGTCCCCTCTTCTGTCTCCATTCTCCAAAAAGTTTTTCAGCATACATTAACTTGGCCTATTTTAGAATTTTATGTACATGGAGCCATACATTATGTGTTTTTTGTTTTTGTTTCTGGCCTCATTCTCTCAACACATGTGAGAGATGTGAGTTGAGATCTACCAGTGTTGTTACATGTAATATATAACTTATATAAGCATCTGAATCATATTGTGTTGAATGAATATTAATGTCCTTATGTATTCTCTTCTCTTCTGTGGACATTTGTATTATTTCTAGTTTTGGATTGTTCTCAATATTGATGCCATGATAGTCATATACAAGTCTTTATGGGTGTGTGTGTGTGTGTGTGTGTGTGTGTGTGTGTGTGAAGATATATATATATATATTTTTTTTTGTGAATAAACAGCATAGGATATAGTTGCAGAGTTATAGAATTGGAATATATTTATCTTTATAAGAAATTTCTAAGCCTTTTTTTTCAGAGTCGTTCACTTTACATTCCCACCAGTAATTTATGGAAGTCTGGCTGAGCTATATATTTGCCGCCATTTGGTGGTGTCAGGCTTTCCTTTTTTTTTTTTTTTTACTTTTTTACTTTTTTACTGTTTTTGTTTTTTGTTTATATTTTAATTTTTGTTTTAGGCATTCCAGTTGTGTGTGGTAGCATATTATACATATAATTTGCTTTCATTTTTCATTTGACTGATGATCTCGTATACTAATTGACTATATGAATATTTTCTTTTAGAATTTTTTCAAGTTCTTAGAAATTTTAAATTATCATGTTTGTTGAAGAATTCTTTATACTGCCTACCCATCCTTTGCATACATTTCCTTTCAATGTGTGGTTTCTCTATTTTCTAAATAATTTTTTGATGAGAAAAAGATGATCTTTCTTTAATTTCTCCTTAGCTTCTTATTTTTTTAATTTAAAGGTGTAATTGGCTTTATTTATTTTTATTTTTTACACTTATTTATTTATTTTTGAGAGACAGAGAGAGACAGAGCACAAGTGGGGGATGGGCAGAGAGAGGAGGAGACACAGAATCCGAAGCAGGTTCTGAGCAGTCAGCACCGAGCCCTCAGCACAGAGCCCGACGTGGGGCTCGAACTCACAAACCACAAGATCATGATCTGAGCTGAAGTCGGATGCTCAACCAACTGAACCACCCAGGTGCCTGGTGTAATTGGCTTTATTAAGCAATTTATGAATAGGGCAGCATCTCATCTAGCAAGTAGAGAAATAAGTTATGAGTTACTGAAGCTCTGTTATGTATGTATGTATGTATGTATGTATGTATGTATTTTAAGATTTTATTTTTAAGTAATCTCTACATCCAATGTGGGCTCAAACTCATGACCCAGAGATAAAGAGTCATACACTCCACCGAATTAACCAGCCAGGTACCCCTGTATTTTTTAAATCATTTTTTTGTCTTTCTGTTCTTCAGGTTAGATAATTTCTGTTGATAAATCCAAGTTTACTGATTTTTTTTGTCTCTACCATTTCCAATCTGCTGTAATTGAATTGTTTAAATCTTGGATTATGTACTTATTAATACTCATAGTGTTTTCATTTAATTAAATTTTCAAATTTCCATTATGCTGCTGATATTCCCATATATTACTTCATTATGATCATGCTTTTAAGTGCTTGAACACATTCAGAATAACTGCATGAAAGACCTGTTGAAAAATCTATCTGGATTGTGACTGTCTTCCTCTTCACCATGGGTCACATGTGTCTTGTCTCTTCAAAGATCTAGCTATGCATAGTTATTTGCTGGACATTGTAGATATGAGACAGAGTACAGATTATGTTGTCGTTTAATTACCAACATTGTTTGGGTTCTGTCAAAACTGATTCAATTCCTTCTTTGGGTAAATCTCTAAGTTGTGAACTTAGTTCTCGGGCACATCACGATTTCACTGTATGGTTCTCACTATGGATGTTCTGCTGTCTTAACTGAATGCCTGATGTGTTCAGTGAGTCTCAGTACTTTGGTTGAGCTGGAACTCTAATATATTCCATTATACTAGGTCATCGACATCACTACTCAACTGTCAGCCCTCTGACAGGTGCTTTCTGCAGAGCCTTGTGTAATCTCACCCACAGTGAATGCCCACACATCTGTGTGGGCTCCTCTTTCTGCATACATTCCAACTTTATGGGTATGTTGTCCCAAGTTCTGGCTGCTTTGCTTAAATATCCCAGAACTCTTGCTTCTGCCTCCTTAGCTTACCAAAACTGCCTCTCCATTTCTGGTCCATTTTCTTGCTCTACTACAGGAAAGTGCTCAAGGCAGAAAGCCAAGGCAATTTTGACATGATTGATATGCTAACCTGTATGTGTTTTTCTTCTTTAAAGCATCATTTTCCTGTGCTACCTGTTGTTCAAGGTCAATGGATACTGTTCCTTCATATAGTTTGTTCAGTTTTACAGTTGTTTTCAGTAGGAGGCTGGGTCTAATCCCACCTGTTCTGTTTTGGTCAACACTTGAGTTCAGCTACAGGTATTTTCATATAAAAGTCATTATATTACTTCATAAAACTTTTTTTTTCTTTTCCCTCTTGTTTAATAAGGTATAATGGACCTACAGAATTGTATAACTTTAAGGTGACTTGACTTGATTTGACTTACATATATTGTGAAATGATTTACTTAACATCCATCATCTCATGTAGATTTAAGAAGAGAGAAAAAAATGTTACCTTTTTAAAGAGACTAAAGCAAACTTTAGCTGTATGAGTGAATTTTTATGCTCTCTCTGTGTTATTTAAATTGCCTAGTTATCATATCTAATAAACTCAGCTCTGAGTTCTCATGTAGTCTTTTATTTTCATATTGTGAAGTGGTGTAAATTACCACCAACTTTCTAAAGCTGTTTAAAAAATAAAGGAGATAATCTACATGAAAATTCTTGTGAGCTATAAAGTGCTAGAAAATGAAAGGTATTCTTATTATAGTATTTCCCACTTCATCTGCAGGGGATATGTTCCAAGACCCCCTGTAGATGCCTGAATCCAAGGACAGTACTGAATTCTATATATCTGGTTTTTTTCCCTATGCACACATACCTATTATAAAGTTTAATTTATAAACTAGGCAGTAAGAATTTAACAACAATACCTTAATAATGGTAAAATAGAACAACTATAACACTATGCTGTAATAAATGTTATGTGAATGTGCTCTCTTTATCTCTCTCTCTCTCTCTCAAAATATTTTACTGTACTGTACTCAGCCTTCTTCTTGTGAGGATGTGAAATAAGCTGCCTGCCTGATGAGACGAAGTGGGATGAATGATGTAGGCATTGTGACATTATCACAAGGCTGCTATTGACCTTCTGACAATGGAAGGATCATCTGCTTCCAAACCTCAGTTGACCAGGAGTAACTGAAACAGGGTAAAAGAAGACTATTCTATGGGGCAGAAGTAAACTTTAATTCGGTCTTTGACCACGAATTCCACCAGGGAGAAGTTAGAGTTGATAGTTCTTGAGGATGTTCATTCTCCTCAACATGTTTATTAGCATTAAAGTGGTAAAAATAAGATTCAGTTTTATTTTTACAAAGAAAGTAAAGATGATCTAACTAGTCTAAGTTTTGAATAATTAGATGAAAAAAAGGAATTTTCCTAAAGTGTATCTTAATTTCTTAAATATATATATTTACAAAGCTTGGAAGTAATTCCATAGAATAATATTGGTTATTTTATTTATTTTTATGTTTTTAATGTTTATTTATTTATTTCGAGGGAAAGAACACAAGCAGAGGAAGGGCAGAGAGAGAATCCCAAGCAGGCTCTGTGCATCAGCGCAGAGCTCAGTGTGAGGCTTGATCTCACATACCGTGAGATAATAACCTGAACTGAAAGCAAAAGTCGGATGCTTAACTGACTGAGCCATCCAAGCACCCCACAATTGGTTATTTTAGAAAATATACTTGTATCCTGAAATCGAGGCCTTCACCTTGCCAGTGACTTCCTTAACTCTGAATTTTTTACCTATCATGTGAGCAAATGAACTTTCTAATTTAAATTAAAAGCTTTTTTTTTGTCAATTATAAGTTATTTTACTTAAAAGTTTAATACACTGACATTGGTTTTTTGTTGTTGTTTGCAATGAAACATTTAAAAAATACATTATTTTATTTACCCGAATATTTTCCCAAGGCTCCCCTTTGGGAGAAAATTAATTTCTTGAAAATACAAGCCAAATATGTTAGTCATAATTTTATGGTTTTAAAAAGAGTAACAGTGACATAAGAATGTTTGGCGTGGAACAGAAAATCCTATTAGCAGCAAACATCTGTGACAGTCTAAGAGTGGCATACACCATGGGAATCTATTACAGGGCTAATCATTCTCCTCACTTATTTCTGGGGATCTAGAAGAGAAATTCTGTTGTCTAAGAAAGGGACATTTACTTCTTCCCAATTTAGCAACATTAATTTAAATTGGCTGGCAACTTATCACACCATCTGCAGGGGGTATTCCAAAGGAGGAAGAAGACACAGAGGAAAAGCATCCAGGCACCATTTAGAAAAGGTAGCAGGGGTTTTAAGTTTGATGCAGAAGGAAAGGGGAAGGATGGGAGTCAAGCAATCTAAGATTGTTTTTTTACAGAGCCTAACTAAATGGATTACATTGCTCACCATTTCTATGACATTTCTCCATTAGGTAACATGATCATGATCTGATTTTAGATTTGCAAATAATCAATATAGGAGGGATTTCTAGCAAAGTATGTGCCCCAAACTGGAGAATTATAAAGACAAAGAAGGTATAGGTTTCTTCTGTGGAGTTTATGGACACATTTTGTACCGCCTTGTCTCAGGGAGGGTTCTGTGATCGGTCAAGGAATACCAGGATACGACCATTAGGAGAAATACACTGATTCATTTTCAGTCTTCTCTAGAAGACAACTAGAGAGGAATGGAGAGGAGGAGGGTAGGGAGAGAGAGAGAGAAGGAAAAAGAGAGAGGAGAGAACAAGTAATATAAGTCTTTTTTAAATGATGTAAGAAGAATAAACAGAGCGACGTGCAGATAGAAGGAAAGGACACAAGGAAGAGAGGTAGAAGAAGTAAAGAGAGTAAGAGATAACACAAATCGATGTCAAGTATCTCTTGATTTGAAATCCTTATTTGGGGCTACTTTAAAATTCTCTTTATACTTTGCTCACCCAGTTATGTATGTGTAGGGAAAACAGACACATAATCTTTTTCAGTGAGTGATTCTCATGATCACGACAGTACCCATGCATAGTCCTAGTTAATTGGTCACAATTGACCAGCAACTCAAGTGATCAAATAGAAAACCCACTGCACTGACTTAATGCGTCAAGCAAAAAGCTATTATGAAAGACAAGGTATAAGAAGTAGATTGGAATGTGTTTCTCCAGATATGTGTATGTGTATGTATGTGTGTGTATGTGTGTATAAATATATATATATATATATATATATATATATATTTTTTTTTTTTTTTTTCCTATCAAGCGTTAGAAGTCCTAAGCCCTTTTACCCAATTAGTAGCTTGCACTAACTACAGTGGTGAAGGAATAGACAATGCATTCTGAGCCCGGTGCAGGTTAAGTGTGTATACATATGGATGGAAATACTTGAACTCTTGCCTTCCCCTCTTTTTTTTTCTTTGTTGATACATATGGATTGTGAGTTTTCTTTCTCCCATTTATCCTGCATTTCAGAGCAAAGTCATATCTATAAAGTGTCATTTACAGCAATGTACAACTTCTGCTAAAGAACATTTCTCAAGATAGAAGGCAAGATGCAGGTGGTCAGAGGAATATATGGTGCTAAGTTTTATTTTTTCTAGCAGTACCATATGCACCATCCCTAGTATATTTTGGACTAAATTGTATTCAGTAAAATGATCTGAGAATATAAGAATTATTTTTTTCTTCCTCCCTCCCTCTCTCTTTCCCTCCCTCCCTTCCTTCAAGAAATATGTTTCAATCACTACATGACTCATTTATAAAATAACTTTTGGAATAGAGCCTATTTAGAATTACTCCTTATTTATTTCCCTAGCATTTTTCTTAAATCTTGGTACTGCATTCTCCCTTTACTCAGATTTGTCATAGGGAATTCAGTTAAAATAAGTGAAGATTTTTTTTGGGGGGGGAATTTACATTTGTATTCTAAATTTATTTTAATTGTATTTGTGTTTTCCCTTAAATTAAGAACTGTATCTATTGGGGCGCCTGGGTGGCTCAGTCGGTTGAGCTTCCGACTTTGGCTCAGGTCATGATCTCATGGTCTGTGAGTTCGAGCCCCGCGTCAGGCTGTGTGCTGACAGCTCAGAGCCTGGAGCCTGCTTCAGATTCTGTGTCTCCCTCTCTCTCTGACCCTCCCCCACTCATGCTCTGTCTCTCTCTGTCTCAAAAATAAATAAACATTAAAAAATTAAAAAAAAGAACCCTATCTATCTTTTTATATTTTGGTTCAAATTTTTAGTTTTCTAAAAATACTTATTTCTCATAGAATTGTGAAATCATGTACATTCGTTATTATGTCACCCAATATTTGTTGAACTACTGTTATGTGTCTAGCTTTTGATTAGCATCTGAGGGTGGATAGGTGTATAAGACAGCCCCTGAAGATATATGGAAATATTTGTAGTAAATTGTTTAAGTAATACGATAGATAATGTACACAGAATACTTAGGAAGCGTGAGATTTTTATAACTGTTTACTGCAAAAGATGAGAAAATGCCACAGATATGGTTAACATTTAAACTTGGAATTTCAAGAGACTCATGGGGAATGGAAGGTGGTGGTGGGTAAGAGTAGAACATGTGAGGAACAATCAACATTAGGGGCTTAGGAGGAGAGGAGAAAAGGGTAAGGTGCAAGTATCTATCTATTTAGCAAATAGTTTATTGATACCAGGCATTCTTCCTAAGCCCTGGAAATATAGCAGTGAATGAACCTGGGAACAAAATCCACCTTGGTGAAGCTTACATTCTAGTAGATATACATTGATTGTCTGTGAAGAGACCTGAATGCTATTCGAAGGAGGTTGATCTAATCGAAACTTAGAACCCACTGGGGTTTCATTAAGCTTGTGAGTGTCATGATGGGATCCTCATATAAAAACAATAATTTGGTGGCATTTTAATAGATGAATTATGAGGAGTGATAAAATATGAAATAATATTAAATGAGTATGGAACATAATTAAAGCAGAGATAGGAGATGCAGAGAAGGGAATACAACAGGTGTCTAAAAGGTAGAAATTATAAGATTTGGGGACTGATTAGGCTTATGGGATATCTCACATAAGACTTTAAACAAACATGGATTTGATATTTTTAACTTCTGTGATTGAGACTTTCAAACTTATTGTGTATGCACGTGTATGTATGTGTAAGTAGCTCCTATTCCTTTTTTTTTTTTTTTAAGATTTTATTTTTAAGTCATCTGTATATCCAACATGGGGCTTGAACTTACATCCCTGAGGTCAAGAGTCACACCTTCTACTGACTGAGCCAGCCAGGCACCCCTCCTATTTCTTGAATTCCCAGCAAAGATAATAAAGAAAATTCAGATTTGGGTGAATACAGAGGATGGAGGAAAGATGAGCCATAATGCTGAAATTCTGATTTATGTGAAATCTGCAGTTCAGGAGAAATGCCTGAACTGAAGCTATCTGGGGTCATCTAATGTGCGTAGTAGTTGATAGGTTGGAGCTAGAAAGAGGTCCTGTGAAGAAGAGGCGAAGAAGAGATTTTAAAAAGCCAGATACTTAGATGAAGTCATCAGAGACTGCTTATTATTTATTTGTTTGTTTGTTTGCTTTTATGAAGCCCCATTGAGCTGTCAACATTACAGTGTTGAACTTGTCTGGTTATTAGGCCACAGATTTATGGTTGGAACATACTGTATTTCTAAACACAAACAATATTTGAGTGTATCTCAAATTGTTTTTCATATACATGAAGTATGAGAAGATTCTCTCAAATCTGTTTTTTGCTCCAGAAACTTTTGTTGCACAAATGGTCATATTCTGAATTCACTAGGATATCTCACTTTTTAAATCAGCCAATCAATCAATCAATCAATCAATATTATAATTGTTTATTATGTGCCCGATACCAGACTAGATGCTGGAGTACCCCTCTACCTCACCTATCCATCTATCACATTTGAGAACTGCTCAGAAATCAACCTTGGAATCGATGGTCTGATGCCTAGATAGATCTGTTTCTGTGTTAAACGAGCCTTGGAAATTGTGTACAATTTCATCTTCAGGTTGTACTCTGTTTGGCACTGAGAATTTAGCTTCTAGCTTTTTGAAAGAATAAGTTATAAGCCAATCTGGCAGTCGAGTAGAGGACAATATTATGGTTAGGATTTTCAATAGTTTCCCCAGAAAACAGGATTGATGTTTCCATTATGACACAATGCCATAAATACAGCTATTTACTGCTGCCTGCTATGTTCTCTTTCCCTTATTCTTTGTCTATCTCTGCAAATTTTCTAGGCTAGACATTCAGTGGTGATCTGAGGGCCCATAATTTTGAGAATGATGCAGGGGCTGCCTCTCAGGGCATAAACATTTCATTCACTTGTGTGTCAATACACCAGCCTCTTGTAATTGCAGAGAGCAGTTTGTTCCTTTCCGTTTTTCTGTGAGTGAAAACACCCAGCATGCCTAGAAACCTACCTCAGGGGATGCCTTTACTAAGGCAATTCCAGAAGGAGGGGGTTGTGCTGCCTAGTTTCTGAAAGGAAATAATGGAGAGCAGTAGCCTGTACAACCTTCTGTTTCATATTATAAGCTATTCAGGAGTCAGATGTGTGGAAAAGACCAAGGAATAATACAATGTGAACTTGGTGAGTTTTAAACTTTCTCTGTGAATGTTATTTTGGTCATCGTATTTATTTTCTCACAGGGATCAAACACTTAAAAGAAATAGGTTTGTGTGTCTGCCTCGGTGGAGAGAAATTAAGGGAGACTCCATGAAAAGTAGTATATTTAATCTCAAGTCAGTCTTTGTTGTGCATGCATGTATGTGTGCGTGCGTGCATGTGTGCGTGTGTGTGTGTGTGTGTGTGTGTGTGTGTGTGTGAAGTAGCCCCAAGGAATACACTGCAGATAGTAAGGGATCACTCAAAACCCTTAGTAATCTAAAGGAAAGTCAAAGTTGTGGTATGCACGTACTACCAACACTCGTACTTAACTAAATAGACAATAATGATAAATTGTAGGGTCGTGGGGCTGCAAAATGTAGAGCCTTGGATGGCTACCCACCACCCTGTAACGTCTTCATTGACTTTTCTTTCTATAGTCTGTGTTCCCTTCATAGGGCCAAGCCAAAATATGTTTTGCCCTTGCCTTGATTTTTTACTTTTATAAGTTAATGTTTTCAGATTTTTAAATATCTTTTTTTTTAGATTTTTTAAGTGTTTATTTATTTTTGAGAGAGAGAGACACAGTGTGAGTGGGAGAGGAGCAGAGAGAGAGGGAGACACAGAATCTAAAGCAGGCTTCAGGCTCCGAGCTGTCAGCAGAGAACCCAATGTGGGGCTCGAACTCATGAACCCTAAGATCATGACTTCAGCCAAAGTCAGACACTTAACTGACTGAGTCACCCAGGTGCCCCTAGATTTTTAAATATCTTTATACCTGGACTTTGGTTTCTGTTTTATCTTCAGGGAATATGTATCATTTTTATAACTAGCTTAAAACTTTTAGTGTGTCTTCTAACTTCTATTTTTTCCCCTTTAATTTAAATAAAGTAATGATGATACTTTTTTTCATGAAGGCTAGTGACCTCCAAAATCAAAAGGATAAAAAAAAAATCCAAAGGATATGCACAGGGTTGCCAAGCATAGGATGGTGGGGAGTAAAAATGTAGGGATAAACCAATTTTACTCAAGTAGCAGTTGGGTTCTTCTGATTGGAATGCTCAGTTTTCTCTTTAGAGAAAAAAAAATTGCTTTTCCTCCTCTCTCCCACCGTTTCCTTCTTCTGTGTAGAACCAGAATGTCTGGAGTGAATCTCGTTAATAAATTTTGGGAGACAAAGAAGGAATATTACTGATTAGTTTATTCAGTAGGTGTTTATTGAACTCTTACTACAAATCAGGCCCTGCACTACCATATGGCTTGGGAAAATCTTGCTTTTGGTGGTGGAAGGACATGAAGCTGGCTTGGGGTGTGCAGTGCCCCGAGGGTAGCATTTCAAACGTGCTGCTTCTGAATTGGAGAAAAGGATTAGGGGGAGGGGGAGTTACCTAGGATTCTTACATTAATCTGCTGGGATAATATTAAACGTATATACTGAGTAGTATAATGCAATTTGTATTTGGAAAACTTCCAATCCTTTTTTAAATGCAAATTTTGGAGTGTAAAATCCTGCAGAATTAGAATAAAACAGTGGGGTGACATGAATGTAAAAGATTGAGGAACTTTGTGTTAATACTGTACTTTGTATGTGTATAATGGGGAACAGTAGCCTATACAGCATTCTGTTTCATATTATAAGGTATTCAGGAGTCACATCCCTCAATTCCTTTCCCTCTCTCTCTCTCTTTCTCTCTCCCTCTCCCTCCCTCCCTCTTTCTTTCTTTCTTTCTTTCTTTCTTTCTTTCTTTCTTTCTCTCTCTCTGTTTCTCTTTCCTCTTTCTCTTTCTTTCTTTCTTTCTTTCTTTCTTTCTTTCTTTTTCTTTCTTTCTTAATATTCCTTAAAAAGAGAATAAACCCCAAACCAACTTGAAATTCAAATCCATGAGTATAGTCAAAAAAAACCCAGTGAGCTAATTCCAACTTCTTTTTCCATCTCTAGTCCCACATCCCAGCCAAAAAGGACCACTCTGTGCTCAGTACCATTTCTGGTTCTCTTTCTTCCCTCCCCTGCTTTCCTACAATAGCCTTCGCCACTTTATATTCCCCAAGGACCCCTGAGCCTCCACACTCTTCCTGATTACTGCAGGCATTCCTGATAGTCTCCATTACTAATGCTCTGGGTAGAGATCCAGATTCTGAAACCCTTGGCAAAGCAGGTACATGCCAAGCATCAGAGTTCCATCTGTTCTGTCACCAGGAGACATTAATGTCACCATCATACAGTTAAGCAAGTTAAAGCTCTGAGAGGCAAGATAAGATGGTCCCTTCCAGGTTGCACACCAATCAACAATCATAATTAATGTCCTTTTTGTTCCAAAGGAACAAAAATATATATACAAGTTGAAGTCAAAACAAGGGTCATGGGGTGCCTGGGTGGCTCAGTTAAGTGTCCTAGTCTTGATTTTGGCTCAGGTCATGATCTCATAGTTTGTGAGGTCGAGCCCCACGTCGGGCTTGTGCTGACAGTGCAGAGTCTGCTTGGGATTCTCTGTCTCCCTCTCTTTCTGCCCCTCCCCCCTCTCAAAAATAAATAAACAAACATTAAAAAAAACGAAACAAGGGTTGATGCAAGGATACAAACAATGTGACAGAATACTTTGCAAGAAATACAACAAGACCTAATAAGACGTCTGTCTGTGGTCACTTCTCTTCTCCCTGTCTCCTGCTCCGCCTCTTATCCTCTGCCTTAATATCTGTCAATAGTCCTCTCATATCTTTGCTTTGTTCTGCTTACTTACTATATTTATTTCCCTGTATGCTGGCTTTCTCTGGAAAAATTCTAGTTTCTGTACCTTTCACCCTCAACCTGCCCTTAGCTCTGCTTCATCATAGCATTGCTTCTGGTCCTAAATCTAGCACTCTAAGTCCTAACATTCTAAATTTACATTTTAGAGGTAAAATCTGATCATCTCAGCCCAACCTGATCCCTGAGCCCAGAACCTATGGTCGTTGGGTGGGTTATTGTCACAGAGTAGAAGTTGTCAAGCTAGGCTCATCATGTCATCCTGGACCGCTGCAGAGTATCATCTTAAAGAAGGGAATGTAGAGAGAAGGCAGGCATAATAAGTACAACAACAGAAGCAGGTCAGCTCTCCTGATTTCAGTCCATGGCTCTTCCTACTCCATCGGCCAGAGGGGCTGTGTTTTAGTCATCTTTGGATTCCCACAATGTTTATAAAACACCTAGAGATTGCAGGCACTGATAAAATGTTGGTTGATATGATGACTTCGAAGCGAATTAGACAAACATTGGTAGTTCCTGGACATATCCTAACCTTTTCCATTCATGAATCAGCTTTCAGTTACGTGGCACTCAAGACCTGCTTAAGCCAAGCCCGTAGACAGGGGCAGTGCGGAGAAGGGAGAGAGAGAGAAGGAGAGTTTTAAGAAAGTTGATCAGGTTCCATGAGCAGCACCCTGAGCTTGGAATGAAAAAAGAGTACAGAGAAATGGAAATCCATTCTGCCATCTGCCTAATGGCTATTTGTCATTCTTGCACAGCTGCCAGAGAAATCGGGATAAAAGCAAAGCAAACAAAACCTAAGGCAGAAAAATGCAGAGGAGAGACTCTCCCTTTGCCCTTTCCCCAAGACTACATGGATCAAGACATAGCAGAGATTCGGAGGCTACGTCTATTCTCATAGCCCCAGAGACAGGGGACCAGGGAAGTAGATGTTGGGTAAGAATCTTCAGAACTCATCAGCTTTAGATATCCATGTACTATTTCCTCCCTTTAAAACAATCTGCATCTAGGGGCGCCTGGGTGGCGCAGTCGGTTAAGCGTCCGACTTCAGCCAGGTCACGATCTCGCGGTCCGTGAGTTCGAGCCCCGCGTCGGGCTCTGGGCTGACGGCTCAGAGCCTGGAGCCTGTTTCGGATTCTGTGTCTCCCTCTCTCTGACCCTCCCCCGTTCATGCTCTGTCTCTCTGTCCCAAAAATAAATACACGTTGAAAAAAAAATTAAAAAAAACAACAACAATCTGCATCTATAGTAAACATTCTTCCCTTAAGCCCTCTTATCGCAGTGCTTTTTATTATAACTCAGGGACTAGAAAAGCAAATTTTCAGAGATTTTTTTTTTTTTTTTTTTTTTTTTTTTTTTTTGCCCTTGCAGCTCAGGTTTTCTTCTTTCTTCCCTCCCCTTCCTTCACACTCTAGGCAATCCCCAAGGAAATTCAGCTAGTTTGCCAGTCTGGTCTGACTGTAACTTGGATTGGCAAACACTGCAGAGTTGTAAGCACCATTGAATTTTTCCCCCTTCCTTTGAACCATTCCCTCTTCTATTTACTTATCTCCTCTAATGTTTACAATCCAGTAAGAGGTCACATAAATTTATTAAACTTCTCCCTCTTTTTTCTTTTCCTTTAAAAATGATGTTATTTAAAGTTTTTCTTTCAATTTCCTCTGATTTTCAGAATGGTTCCTCAGGGTTCTCATTATTTGGACCTCCCACTGACTTAATCTTCTCTAGAGCAGAGTGCTTGGAATTTCTTTGGCTTAAGCTGGCACATTAATCACTCGCTTAGCCTTCAAGGGTTGAGGGTGGAGCCTCTTTCAGTGGAGCTGCTGCCTGAGTTGCTACCATAGCAGCAAAGAAACCATATCTTGTCCCCTCTATGGAAAACAATCTGCCCCCTGCCAGCCGTCAGCTTTGTGGTCACAGAAGAGCAAGCCCCGTGGGAGTTTAGGGATATCAGAAGCACAAGGAGCAGCATCAGTGTGGACTCCATCCAAGGTGGAGACATTTCTTCAATAGCTTTTAATTCCAGGCCATGGCCAGGAAGGGACACGGAAGAGCCCGTTACCAGTCCCTCAGCGCCTAGGCCTTCTCTACCCATGAATCTCCTGTGAATTAGCTGAGAATCCTGCAGCATAATTGCTTTCCACATGCCTTCGATTTTTTTTTTTTAAGCTCTAAGTTTTAAATGTCTACTCCACTGTTTTCTGACCTCTTATCCGTTCTTTCCTCTTTCTTGGGCATAGATATGAACTTGGGTCCTCATTCGTACTAGCTGAATTTTTTTCTTCTTAGTAAGGCAGTGGTTTTTCCATTCTTTAGGGATGAGCTTACTTTAAGTAAAATATTCCTACTACAGAAGAAATTTCTTCTGTACGTTCCAAACTACTTCAAGTGTGTCTCTTATAAGCTTTGCTGATTTCAACTTTGAAAAAAGGGTTCACTGTTTCATAATTTTTATAGAATTTTACATATATTATGGCATATATATTGCACATATAATGTATGTTCAACTAGTAATTATCAAATACATCAACATAGACTCATCTGTTTTGCTTTTGTGGATTTTTATGGATATACATCCCTGTTGGGCCATACAGAGCTCCATTACACTGTATCTACTCAACAAATTAGGTACACATTTATGCCGAATCTGAGCATGACTTCACCATTCAAACCCCTGGTCTGCCTGGCTCCTCTCAGTCAACTCTTCTTTAATGATGACTGTATCTGTGATTAGAACCCTCCTAGCTCACGCACTCCCTTCATTTCTTTCTTTGTCCCTTATCCCTGCTGCTCAGCATCGTTTCCGACTGAGGATGGGCTTTCTTCACTATGGCTTTTGCAGTTGCCATAATACAAAGTTTCCTTAATGGAACTGGCCGTGCCATACCTTTCTTTTGTATTTCTCTTCTTGTTGGGATTTTGGATCTTTTGCAAGCCTAGCTGCACCTCTGAAAGGAACCCTTAGACATTATCAGTGCTGCTTAATATCACCAGCTCTACAGATGCAGATGATGCATACTGACAAATGAATATTGAGCCTGGATCCGGCATCAGAGGAAAGCTTCTCACACCAAAGACCTATGCATCAGATGTCACATTATAAAATAAACCAGTATGTTTGATGGCTGCTTCTGTTTAGATATTTTCCTAGTTGCACTGCAGATTTTTTTTCAAAACTACAACATTATTAAATGTCGGTGGAGAGTAATGCGGTAGTTTTTATTGAACAAAAATTCCCCTGAATCTAAGCTGGAACCCCTTTTGCCAAAACCTCCCACTCTCACATTTTAATGGCTAGTCCTATACCAGTAAACCTCATGTCTACACCTTTGATCCTTTCCTTCCTGGACTGCAAGATCCTCTCTATTAGGGCTTACCACAGTTCATTGATTTCTAGCACCAATGTAATGTTCATATAGCAAATGAAGATTAAATAACTTAACTCTTTTCCTGTTCATTATGTTCCTCTGAATGTCCTGCTGTCATTCAAAATGCCCTTTTATATATTCAAAGCAATATTCACTGAGCAAATACAAAGCACAAGGTATTTTTCTAGGCACTGGTCGAGGCACTAGACATAATCCTCACCCTCATTAAGTTTACATCTTAATAAAAACTTCAATGAAATATATTATTATTCCTCAAAAATCAAATCAGTTAGTCAATGGCCGGGAATCCCTATATCTGTTAGTCTTCTTAATCCTTCAGCATTATGGTATCGCACATAGTATGTGTATATGTGTGTGTATCTCTGAGAGATACACACACACACACACACACACACACACACACACATAATTTATTCACATTTGTGATTACTTTTCCCTACACAGTTTAATATATGATTATTTACTTATTCTTGTCAAACATTCCTTTATAATATTTCTTGGATTGGTCTCTTACTTTGTATCCCAAGTTACTTCTTGATTGCCTCATTTCCTCCTTCCCAGCTGTCTTACAGTTATACTCTTCTTTGTCCTTCCCTATTTCCATCCAGTCTGCCCAACACTACCACTCTCTCTCAATCAAAGCTCTTCTGGCTCTAGATAACAAAATCCTATTCCGCGTAAAATAAGTAGGAGGGAAAATGATGTAATATAAAGATGCAGAGTAACCAAAGGTAAAAATTAGGAGTTAAGAAAGACTTAGAGCAGACACCAGAGTTTGGCAGAAACTGAATTTATTCTCTAGTTTTCTCCGGAAACCTACGATTTCTCATCTCTGTTTCTTCTGTGTCTGTTTTATGTTCTTTCCCCCTACCCTCCTTCCTTCTTTCCTCTTTTGTTCCCTGCCCTCTCTTCCTGTCTCTCCTCCCGCCCCTCCCTCTCGCCTCTCTGCCTTCTCTCCCAAGAGTGGCACATGCATGTGGCTCAGAAAAGTAACCGTACGCACTTGACTTCCCATGGTCTCAGTTGTCAAACAGAGACTAATCAAAATATCCTTAACTCCCATTTCCAAACTCCTTGGAGAGATGATGAGACCTGACACCCAGTCTATCTGTTCCCGCCCTTTTCAGATGAGGTATTCATTTCTAATATTTTGCCGAAATTGTGTTGAAGAATGAGTGTTGAAGCAGTGCTCAAGGTTTTATTGTATAAGTACATTTCTGGGGCCCACCATTGGATGCATGGGGTTAGTTTTCTCAGAGCAGAGATCCTGGGCTGGCCAGACACTGCAACTAGTGTCAACTACAGCTCTTTAGAATAAAGTCTTTGGGATTCCCATTCATAATTAATCAGACTGAATATACTTTTTTCCCTCCATACTCCAAATTCTCTTCTAACTGATACTATCAGCCTCGTGCAACTGTTTCTCCCTGATCTGGAACCTCTTCTGCCAGGTGGAGTTTACCCGCTTGCTTACAGTTTTGTTATCCAGTAGGTTCCGTCAACTTTTCTTCTGTCGTATCTACTACATAAAATAAACAAAGCCCATACTGAGCACAAAATTCCATGTTTGGTTTAATCTCTACTCTGGCACTTTCCCAGGTTCCTTTCTGCAGCTGCCTATAATTTGGTTTTAAGTATTCATTTTTCAGCAAGTGACAAATGATACTGTATTGGAAATTACTTCCAATTAACACTTAATTACAGGTACCTATAAATCGGGTTATTTTGTGAATATAAGTATTATTTCATAAATCTACTTGCCAACTCCTTTAGGGTGCTTCCTCAGAATGTAGGACTGTAACAGGGCTCGTATGGTGGTAAATAACCCATATAACAATGAAGATTTAAAAAAAATTTTTTTCAACGTTTATTAATTTTTGGGACAGAGAGAGACAGAGCATGAATGGGGGAGGGGCAGAGAGAGAGGGAGACACAGAATCGGAAACAGGCTCCAGGCTCTGAGCCATCAGCCCAGAGCCTGATGCGGGGCTCGAACTCACGGACCGCGAGATCGTGACCTGGCTGAAGTCGGACGCTTAACCGACTGCGCCACCCAGGCACCCCACAATGAAGATTTTTAAAATACTGAATACATACTGTGCCAGGGGATAGAGTAGACACTAAGTGAAAATAAGCTCAGGATGGTTTTGTCAGAATATTCTGTTAATCCATGGTCTTACCTGGGTTTGAACACTTACCATTTTAATTCAAAGTCCGGTGGTATCTGTCCACCTATGGAGTAGAAATTTTACTTTAAGGTAACAAACTCTTTGCAAGAATTTTAATCAATGGTCCATAAATTGAGTCAGTTAATGTGGTATTACAGTGTCTCCTTATCCATTTATTATTGTTCTTCTGTACCTTTCTTGGTATTCCTGTGTTAGTCATTAATTTGAACTGTATATACAAGAAACTAATAAGATAGCCTGTCTTTAACGACATTCTGTATTTCAGATTCCACTTGTTTAGACTGCCAGGGCAATTAATCTAAATAAATGTCTTTATTACATACTGCCCCAAGACTCAGGCCTCTCTTTGAGATTTCTGTGGCTCCACTGGAAGATCAATTATGAGACTTTTCCTCAATCAGCCTTATATTCATTACCTGTGGAAGGACAACATATATGCCCTGGGTTTGGAAACAGACCATGGGGCCTATTAAAAAAACAAAAACAAACAAAAGGATGCTCTATGGGAGCTTAGTCATTATTTATTCTGAAAGGGGGAAAAACAAAAACAAACTCAGAGAAAGACTCTTTAAAGATCTTCTTTTGCATGCTGTTTGGGATCACAAAACAGCATGTTTGATAAAGAGTATATGAAACTCTTTAATATACAAGCATTGGTAATTATTATACCTCTTGCATAAGTTAAACTCTATAGCACATTTAAAGAAAAAAAAAAAAAAGAAATACAAGATTCCAGTCCCTCATTCTCCAGAAATAGAGTATAAATAGAATAATGGCATGGGGCACCTGGGTGGGTCAGTCAGTTAAGCGTCTAACTCTTGATTTTGGCTCAGGTCATGATCTCATCATCATGAGATCTAGCCCCATGTCCAACTCTGCACTGGGTGTGGAGCCTGCTTAAGATTCTTCCTCTACTGCTCATTCTCTCTCTCTCTCTCTCTCTCTCTCTCTCTCTCTCAAAAAAAAAAAAAAGAATAGTGAAAAACACAGTTATAACTAATTATATTTTTACTTCTGATTTAATACTGCATTTATTACTCTCACTCAGGGCTATGTTGTTTCTTTCAACCTCACCACAGCGAGAAATCCTGGACAGATCCCTGGCCAAGCACATCCCAATTTAGGGCATGCAGAAAGCATTAGCTGTATCAGAATTCTTAACTTGGAACAAATTGTTTGGTTCTCTTGATAAAGGAATCAGGAGTATGGGTCAATGCTCTGCTCTTGTAGGAATAGGAAGAAACACATCTCTGGTAGGCAGCATGAGTCCACACAGACCCAGGCCTTACTTGGTGCCTGGGAATGAAATTATCTTTACCCCAAATATTGGCTATTCAACCCAGAATGGTGCACACTTATAATCTATGAAAAGTGAAACAACTGGATGTTTCCAAAATGGGAAGAGTTGGGGGCAGCACAGGGCTTTAGTATTTGCCTGTGTTGAGCTTGCTTCTTGGGCCTTTATAATATCTCATTTGATCCTCATAAGAGCACCACATTATAGATACAATTGTGCTCACATTAGAAGTGAGAAAATGGATTGTGAAAGGTTAAAGCATCCAAAGCCATGCAGCCAGAATATGTCAGGGAGGAGATGTGTTTGAATTCAGGTCTCCATAGTTCAAATCAGTAGGTGATGGTATTTAAATCACATACGCGACCACACACTCTTTACTGAACTGTATGTATTCAGAATGACAGAGAGAATGAAGACCAAAGATAAGAAACAGTCCTTCAAATATTGGGAACTTATTTGAAGCTGACTTAAATATCTTCCTATTTCTTTCCCTTTTACTGGAACAAAACTCTTAAAAGAAGGCATGTAGCTAATTGTGTCAATTATATCACTGGCACGAAGTTTTGCATTTCATTCCAAGGTAAAATTACAAGTTCATATGTTCTTATTAGAATCACCTAATTCCTTAATTATTTCAGTGCTTTCCCTTTGGACCATGGAGATTTATATTGAAGTTTAAAATATGTTTTGTGCTACATTGTGTTTCCCGTCAATTCCTTTGTGATAAACACAGAGATGTGCTACCCATATCTCCCTCAAGAAGAAGTCACTGCCCAGCTCCATGGAGTGAACTCTGCCCTCAGTATAGGGAGGGAAGTGAGTTAGTTGTACAGTGAAATTTTGAGAAGTTAGTTATGGTTTTCCATTCACTCCAAGGGAGCACTCTCCCCATTCAATCAGATATCAGGGAAGAGTAGAAATTTTCCAATGGAAAAATAAAGAGAAATTGTCAGGAGAGTTTGACTTTGAAAGCTCAATATAATTTTGAAAATGGCTTTTGGGACTTTTATGAGCCTAGGTCTCGGCTTAAGCCTTAGATAGAAGAATATCCTCCTGAAAGTTTTTTCTGTCATGATTTCTGGCTTCAAAGACTGGATGGAACCCATGACCAGCATAGTACCCCATAAGGAGAGCATCAGCTACATTATGAATCTTTTCAAGGTCTAAACACTCCCTCTGTCTTGTGGTTGGAGAAGAGTAGACTTTGCTGACAGTTGCAGGGAGAGAAGCAAGCTTGCCAGGTGAAGAAGTTGAAAACCTTAAAGGGCCTTATATTCAGGCAGAATGCCCCGTTGTAGGTGCCAGTGTGGAAACTTGTGAGCTATGGGCCAGATGCCATTGTCCCAGCTCAGGACATCATCATTGGAGAACCAGAAAACTAAGGATCAGGTAGTCTCTGTGATAACACAGTGTAACAGAGAATATCAAGAAACAGAAAAGAAAGAAAACCTTAAATTTGTTGAGTTTAAATCCAAATCATTGGATAAACCTTCACACTGAGCTATGTATCAGGTAGTGACAAGACTGTATTCCTATCATACAAACTAAAGACTTAATATAGAAATAAATTTTTAAATTTTTCTGTATTTATGAAATATAAGTATTTCATAAATATAAATACATAAAACACATGAAATATATTTTTATACTTCAGATTGGAAGCTTATGAACATTATACCCACTGTGTTTGATTTTCTACTGTCTTCCTTGTTTTTTGTTTTGTTTTATTTTAAGGGAAATGAAAATAAATCTGAGAGTGAAAGAAAGATGTGCTGAAGAAGAGGTGGGAAAGGAGTTATAAAAGGCACCAAAGAGGAGGAGATGAGATCAACGTGGGAGAAAAAGCATTTGTTCTCCCAAAGATACTTGCTTTAAAGGGAAGATACAGGGGCACCTGGATGGCTCAGTCAGTTAAGCGTCCAACTCTTGATTTCAGTTCAGGTCATGATCTCGCAGGTTTGTGAGTTTGAGCCCCACATCAGGCTCTGTGCTGACAGTGGGGATCCTGCTTGGAATTTTCACTCTCTGCCTCTCTTTCTACCCCTACCTGGCTCATGCTCGCTCACTCGCTCTCGCTCTCTCTCTCAAAATAAATAAACTTAAAAACATAAAGGGAAGATACAGATGAATTCTTGTTTTACTTGGTCAGAAGGCAGTCTCCCAGCTGAAATGTCTGACATACTAGTTAGTATTGGATGACAACCTGCATTTGTTACCGTTATCTGTCCACCAAGTTCCTTGGTGTTCTCCCCAGCTATCATCCATTTGTTGTTCTGGAGTATTCATCACAGGTAAGTTATATGTTCTGAGGGGTTGGGTCCAAGATAAGCTGAGGAGATATCATTAAAAAAAGAATGGGAAAGGAAGGGGGACTAGAGAGAGGGAGGGAGGGAAGAAATGAAGAAGAAAGGAAGGAAATACAGAGAAAAAAAGGAAGAAGGAGAAGTGGCAACTTCCTAGGGCTGCTCATTTGGGAAAGTTATTTCTGAGAGAATCAGGAAATTGGCCAAAAGGCCTGTCTGCATCCTTTTTTTTCCCCCTTACCAAATCCTTCCTGTTCGTCCCCTTCCCTAATAGTGAGTGGTTCCACAGTGTCAGTTCAAAAGTGTCTCTGAGACACAGTTTGGTAAAAATCAATACAGTTCAGTCAATCATATTTCAAGTCACCGAATAGCACATGTTCTCAATGTAATAAAGTAAGTTTATCTTCTGAATGAGATGAGGCCGAAGGCCTGGGAGGAGACAAGAAGCACTAATGCACAGCACCGTTTAAACAAATCAATACACCGCTCTACCTTGAAAGCCACCAGACAAACAACTGATACCCAGCAGGCCCAGCACTTAAGGCAGCTACCAGGCCAGCTATTTATTTCCATTCCTTGATACCTTTGGAACATCATTAGCAACAGGGAAGCATTAAGACAACAAGTGGGCTGGATTCACATCTGTCTGGGTAACTGTGAGAGCTAATCTGTTTGGAACACCAGAGAGCTGCTTAGAATTTCACTTCTGCTGATGGCTCTACCCTGGACAGATTGACTGTAAACATTACCGCCAAAGGGGTTGCTTCAGCTCTGTCTGTCTCCATGGGAAAACTTTTATTTTCTATTTTTCCCTGAAGAGAACTAGCAGAGACTCATTTTGCATTCCGAATTCAGCCTTTGCTTTTCCAAGTCATTTATTCTTCTTCTCATGAAAAATGGGTTGCCACTAAAACAAAACTTACCAGACAGACACCACAAAGTGACAGACAAAATCGGATCTTAATACCTTCTTACGTGCACACTTAAATCTATTTTTTTTTTTTGCTTCCCAAAATGATAAATGTTTTGGGTAAATAATCAACCAAGGTCTCTTATTTTCTCTTTTGCTTTCAGAGTGTGTTGTCAAGCTTGGTAAATTTTTTAGCAGCTGTCAGAGTAAATTTATTACCAAAGATGTTTACATTCTTATGTAATGCAGAAGGGAAAGTCTTGGTGATGGGTTTTATTTCAGTCTTTGAAGACCAAATGTTTGGCATGATTAGGATGCAGAAATAGAGTTGACAATATGAAATCCCCAACTGCCGTCTATTTTGCAGTAATGAATAAAAGCAGACTGTCCTAAATTACATCACTTGCAACCTCCCTTCAGTCACAAAACCAAGTACTGTAGACAGAGAAGAACTGGCTTCTCTGGAGTTACAGATACATGTTTTTAAAGATTAAACATGCAGTAGATTTATCTTGGGAAAAACATAAGACAATCATTTGGCCGCTGCTACAGTATGTAGTTTTAAAAATATATACAGAGACCAAAAAAAAAAATGAGCAGAGTTCCTCAAGTTAATTTTTTAAAGAATAGAAGAAAGAAAAAATTTGTCATTATTTTCAGAGACAATACTTACAGCTGCTCCCTTTGGCATCTGGGGAGGACCGTGCCCCCCACCCCCCATTATTATTGAGGCTGACAATGTTGGACATACTCAAAACTTGGATGACAGATTGCTCAGTAAAATGTTTCATGGATTAAATGGCTTGGGGCTAAAACAATGTTGTGCATATAAAACCTATATAATGTGAGGCATATGCTCACATGGTCATAAATTTATAGATAGCCAATAAGTTTGTGTGTGCAACTGCTACAAAACTATACCACACATTGATAGATACATTGCCTTAAGAAATATTCAGTCTGAGTGTTTTCAAAAAGATAGGAATTTATTAAAAGTGAACATTAGAAGCAGCACCCAAGGTGTATCTGGAATATCGCCAGACATTTATACTTTTAGAGAAAAAGGATTCAAAGACCACAAATATGGAAAAAACTCACCAAAGGGAACATAACCTTAAGGTAATGGACTGATGGTATAATAAATAGCTATGTCAAATGACATACGTGAAATTTCTGTTGATCAATACAGCATATTAGTCTAGATCAGAGATCAGCAAACTGTGATCTGTGGACCAAATCCAGGCTACCACCTGTTTTGGTAAAGTTTTATTGGAGCCCAGTCATGTCTGTCCTTTTACATTTTCTTTATGTCTGCTTTAAAAACAGAGTTGAGTAGTTTCTACAGAGATGGTATGGCCCACAAAGCAGAAAATATTTATAGCATGGTCACTTACAGAAAAAGTTTGACAGTCCCTGAACTTGGAAGCCAGTTTGGATAGATTCAAATCCTAGCTCAGACAGGTGACTGAAGACACGTTATTCAATTCATTTGTGCCTCAGTTTCCTCATTTTTGAAATGGGAATAACAATGGTGTCAACATGATAGATATTACAAACGTTAAATAATTAGTATATTAGGACAGTTGCCTGCACATAGTAAGATGTAAATGATCTGATCAAGAGTTGGCATGCTGGTGCAGCAGTCACTGCCTGAAATAATTTACGGTATGATTCTTTCCCTCAATTTCAAATTTGAAAGATTGTATGGCCCTGTCTAGGACACTTGAGTAAGAGAAATCTTTAAGGTTAGGATTAATCACCTAGTGCATTGGTCAGAATCCAGAAAGGAAACAGAAACTATATTAGGTATTGATTCAATATAAGAGGTTGGGAAATTGAAACAGTGAAAAGGAAACACAATGGTAATATAAATAGTAACTGCGAGAGGCATCTATATCCTCCCCACCTTCACCATGTTGGGGGAAATAAAGGGAAGAGGTTGAGATCATCAGAACCTAGAAGCTCGGAGACAGGGCAACACAAAGTTGAGAATTAGAGTCACCTTCTGGAACTGAGACTGGGGCCCCTGAGCCACTATTCACCTTATGCTGGGAACCCTGAGGGACCATAACGAGGCTTCTTCTGGCCATGCCAATAAATAAACTAGAGATTGGAACCGTGTAAAACCATGTAAAGATTGTATTTTATTTTTAATTTAATTTTTATTTTATTTATTTTAGAGAGAATGTGCACATGAGAGGGGCAGAAGGGGAGAGAGAGAGAGAATGAATGAATGAATGAATGAATGAATGAATGAATATCTTAAGCAGGCTCCACACTCAGCACGGAGCCTGAAGCGGGACTCAATCCCATGACCCTGAGATCGTGACCTAAGCTGAAATCAAGGGTCAGATGCTCAACCAACTGAGCATGGTGCCCAAGATTCTTTTTAAATAGAATCACCACATGAAAGTTGTCAGTTACTATTTAAGAATTCCAAAATCATGAATGAAATAAAGAATAAAAGATTTATTTCTAAAAAAGCCCAAATGTGAGTTTGACTTGCATATCTATATTAGATGTTCTTGGCTGAAACTGAGCATAGGAAAACCTAATTTTAGAGAGGGTGCCAGTTTTGGAAATGTGTTATGTAAACAGACTGGGAAGTGGGAGTTGGAAGAAAGAAGGGAGAGGAAGGATGGGAGGCAGTGTTTGGGCAAAGGAGGACTGTAGTTTTTGTTTTGTTTTCTCCAAAGAAGTTATAGAAACAAACAAACAAAAAGTTTAAGGTGGAGATAGGCTTGGAAATTGGTAGAACGGAACTTTTTGTGAAGTTTCCTTCTGCCAGGAAGAGAGAAGAAAAGAGGCAGCCACCAACTTTAATCCCTATATAGGGAGGCAATAAATTCACAATTCTCTCCCTTCTTACATCCATCTTCCCTGTACCAGCCAGGACATTCCTAGGTCGTATCATCCATGAACAGCCGCATAAACTGTCCATGGAATTTTGTATATGATAATGAAACCCTTCAGATCTCTTTTCCTGGTTTTCTGTTTTCAGCTTCATTCCTATCACTGTCACCTTGCATTTTGGGTTATAGTAACCCTTACCTTCTCCTACTTCCCCATACACACCATGCTTGCTGGCTTCTTAGAATGACCTCTTCCTTTTTCTGTGGGTAGTTGCCTAAGTTGACTTCATATTGCAAGCCTCTGTTTTGGTTTTTCCTGAAGAATCTCTCTAAGCTTCCCTGCTGAGCGTAGTGTTCCTCCTCTACATTCCTATTACCTTATGTGTGTATTTCAATGTTGCGATTACAGTATGTTATTGTAATTATTGTTATGGCTGTCACCCTCATTAGAAATAGTTCATCAAGAGTAAGATTTGTGTTTTATTTACATTTAAGTCGCAAGCCAGATAGCAGGATGTTTGACACATGGTGAGTACTTATCAAATACTTGCTGGAAGACTAAAGAGATGATAGCCTTTTATTGTTCTCAATCAAATTTCTAAAATGGGTGGGAGGTTACATGATGGTCATGAGAAGATGCTGAGTATCTTGTTAAAAAAAAATTACTGGGGCACCTGGGTGGTTCAGTCGGTTGAGCGTCTGACTCTTGATTTCAGCTCAAGTCATGATCTCATGGTTCGTGAGTTTGAGCCCCGTATGGGGATCTGCACTGACACTGTGGAGCCTGCTTGGGATGCTGTCTCCCTCTTTCTCTGCCCCTCCTTACCTCTCTCTCTCTCTCTCTCTCTCTCAAAATAAACAAAATAAATGACAAAAAAATATTCACCACTCAGTATAGCCCAAAAGAGGCCATGTAGAAGAGATAAAGTGTAATGAATTAGAAAGCACATTTCTTCCAGAAGTTTCTGCTATAGTGTCAGTAATTATTAAGGGAAGAAAAATCTTGGGAGTTAATTCATATATTTATGCAACATTTAGGCTGTTGATGATAATAGTTTTCTAATTAACTCCTTTCTATCTCTCTCTTTTTTTTCCTTTTGGGAATACCTGGGCTACAGATCCGGAAACAAACTTGAGCATTACCAGTTTAGTTCACTTAAGAGTACCAGAAATGATATGGTCTATAGAGCTGTAATCTTGGAGCAAGCAATCCTTTAGTTGACTGGAGTAATTACAACTATTTACCTGTACTGCACCTTCTCCTACACCACCCAACAGAGAATATTTCACCAACAGTTTCATGAAAATTACGTTTCTTTGTTCATTTTTTATAAATATGGTCAAACAGAAGTTCTTCTGCTAAAGGTGGATGTGAGAAAGGATGGAATGTGGGAAGTCAAGTTTAGTATTTATCTACCTTTCCCAGGAACTGTGGTTGACACATTCATATATATTGTATCTAATTCTTACAACGACATTTGATATATTATCATCTTATTGTAGAGATGGAGAAAGGGCACCTGGCTGGCTGTCAGTGGAATATGCGACTCTTGATCTCAGGGCTATAAGTTCGAGCCCTATGTTAGGTGTAGTGATTACTTACAAAAAATAAAATCATAAAAAAAATGGAGAAGCTGAGGCTAACAAAGTTGAAGTATTTTTGCCTAATGTAGTCATGCATAATTAACCATTATAAAAGTTAGTAGCTTAAAACAACAATCATTTTTCCCTTTCATGGTTGTATGGATCCTTACTTTGGCCTTGATTCTTCACCTAGCCTCCCCCTTGGTCAATCATGTAGCTGTAGGCCAATCATCTGATAGCTCAACTGGGGCTGGGTGGTCTGAGATGACCTCATTCACATGTGTAAAGATTGGGGATGAGGTAACCTTGTGTTTCCCATAAGCTAGCTTACTTTTGTCACATGACAATTGGGTTCTAAAAGCAGCAAGAGAGAAGGCAAGCCCACGTGCTCAAACACCATCTTTAAGGATCTCTTTGTGTGAAGTCTGCTAATGCCCAACTGATCAAAGCAAGTCCCATGGCCAAGCCCAGAGTCAATCTGGAAGGGGACGGGATATAGGGAAGCCGTCATTCATTGGAAGTTGTTACTATAAAAATCTCATACTCTTAACACAAGATATAAACCCATGTTGGTCTGACTCTGAAATGTTTCCTCTGTGTCATTGCTGTCTGTATATCAATATGCTGTGGGGGCACCTGGGTGGCTCAGTTGGTTGAGTGCCTGACTCTCGATTTCAGCTCAGGTCATGATCCCAGTGTTGTGAGATCGAGCCCCATGTCGGGCTCTGCACTGACAGCTTGGAATTCTTGCTCTCCCTCTCTCTTTGCCTCCCTGCCTCTCTCTCTCTCTCTCTCTCTCTCTCTCTCTCTCTCAAAATAAATAAGCTTAAGAATAAAAACAACAACAACAAAAAACACTGCCTACCCTACTTCCGATTTACTCCCTGGTGCCCCTTTCAATTTTTCCCCTTCTTTGTGTTTTTTATTCTTATTTTGTTCTGTTATTATTATAATAGTCTGGAACAAAGTTACAAGTTCATTGGTGTTTACTTAAAATAAATGGTACATACTGAACGTGTGAAGTTTGATGAAATTTGAGAACTTCATGAAGCCACCACCACGATCAAGATACTAAATATTCCCCACAATCCCATCACCCACAGATATTTCCTCCTGCTCCTTTGCTGTTCACCCTTACCTAATGTCCATTCCTAGATGGAAACTAATTGTTTATTCTATCTTTAAAAATTAGTTTATGCCTTTCAGAAATTTATATAAATGGAAACATGTACTCTTCTGTGTCTTGCTTCCATCACTCTACATAATAGTTTTGATATTCATTCATGTTGTGGCATGGTTTTAGTTAGTTCACCTTATTGTGGAGCGGTATGTATACCGTATTTTCTGGATCCATTTACCTGCCGATAGGCAGTTGGGTTGTTTGTAGTTGGGGGCCATTACAAATAAGGCTGTCGTGCCATTTTCTGTATACGTCTTTATCTAAACCTCTATTCTCATTTCTCTTAAATAGAAACAGGACAAATGAAAGTTCTGTTTAATTTTTTAAGAGACTGCAAACTATTTTCCAAAATGGTTGTACCAATTTTCAAGTCTACCATCTGTGCATTAGAATTTCAGCTGCTTCATGTTCTTATGAGCACTTGGTATGGCCATCATTGTGGCCGTATTAATATTTTGGAAGTGGTAGTTCACTGTGGTTTTATTTTGCCGTGTCTTGATGGCTAATAATGTTGAACATTTAATACATACTGTGTAGCACATATTGTCTTGTTGGCAAGTGTTATAGAGAATTAAATTCAATTCCATGAGCTCCTTGAAATATATCAATTTCCTTTTGATCTCTCATAATTCCTTTAAACTCAGCATAGACAATAAAATTCTAATTTTTCACATTTTAAAATACTGTTATTTGGATTTTATTTAAACGCATAATTAAAGGGATGCAAAAAGATAGTGAGTTCCATTATAAAAAAAAGGAACCAAAAAATATTGAGTTATGGTGTGTATGAGAAATGATCTTACTCTTTGGTGGTTTTCAGATAATTGAAAGTTGAAACCTGTAATTTCTTTAAGAGATTTGTAGAAAAGACTGCCCTACCACACAATTATTTTTCTGTCATTTGCAGTCATACCTCTTTATCACAGTTTCAGGTACCTGTGGTCAGTGGTGGTCCGGGAGCAGATGATCCCCCTGATGTCAGAAGCAGCTGACAGTTAAGTCACAACAGCTACGTCACTCATCTCACTTCATTTTAGCACATAGATATTTTATCATCTCACATCATCACAGGAAGGTGAATATATACTTAGAATATATTGTTGTAATTGTCCTATTTTATTATTAATTTCTTAATGTGCCTGACTTACACATTAAACTTTATCATAGACATATATGTATAGGAAAAAAACATAGGATACATAGGGTTTGATACTATCTATAGTTCCTGGGATCGACTGGGGGTCTTGGAATGTGTCCCCCCAGATAAGAGGGGCCTATTGTGTATTATTCTACAAATCTTTATATTTTAAGTGTTTATTTATTTATTTTTGAGGGAAAAAAAAAAAAAGAGTACAAGCAGGGGAGGGGCAGAGAGAGAGAGGGAGACACAGAATCCAAAGCAGGCTCTAGGTTCTGAGCTGTCAGCACAGAGAGCTTGACACGGGGCTCGAACTTACCAACTGTGAGATCATGACCTGAGCCAGAGTAGGACGCTTAACTGGCTGAGCCACCCAGGTGTCCCACAAATCTTTAAAGTAAAGAGTAGATTCAAAAGGAGAGAAAAGCATAAAAGCATATTTTGGTATTTCAAGGTAGTAAATAATACAGTTCTTCTCTTCATATTTTCCTGGGACTATGGTGGGGGTGGACAGATGGATAGATTTGGGAATTTTGAAAGACTTTAGGGGATAAATACTTTGCTGTTCACAGCATGGTCCTTTGAGCATTGCTGTCTCCTGGGAGATATTTGGGATACAGGATCTCAGTATCCCCCACTAACTCTACCAACTGGATCCAAATCAGCATTATGAGATTCTCAGAGGATCCGTATCCACGTTAAAGATTGAGCAGCACTGCAGTCAACCCCTTGTCCCTCTGTTCAGAATGTAGGGAAGTCATCACATTTAACTGTTGCCTCGCAAGCTTCAGTGATTAGGAAAAAATACAAACTAGACCTCAACCCTCCATCCTACACGGCAGGTGATTTGTCTTCTTTTCTATGGATTCAAGAAAGGCCAAGCAGAGAAGTTACTGTGAATAGTGCATTTTCAATTCATTTCACCCTGGAGCAGCTGGCTTCCCTCGCCTCAGCCTCACTCTGAAGCTCTGCATTTACACTTTGATGAATTAGCCATGTCACTTAGTGCTTATATCCAGAGTCCTCCCCAGATACCACTTCAAATGCCTGTTAATTTTGTTTCGATCCAGAATCCTAAGTTTCAATGTTTATTCACCCCAGCTCTCCTAGGTCAGCCCTCTCCTTCTTCCCTCCCACTTGTGTGATGTAGCAAAGTCACTCTTCAGCTTTTTATTAACTTCCCTTGTTTTTGTCTCTGGCCTCATTGCCTCACAGTCCTTTACATTAAACTGCTAAAGCAGGGAATTGATGTCTAGCTCATTCCATACTGCATTACCTCCCTTTATATTGTTGCTTGCTCTCCATCCTCGACACTTCTCACCTCTGTTTTGCCCTCTCAGCAGTTCTTGCTACCTTGTGGCATGTTCCCTCTTTCAGGTCATTAACATATAAAGTGGGAAAAAAATCGGCCTTGATACCGACCCTTGTGGTTTTCTATTTCCCATTCTTCTAACTCCTAAATTGTTTCCACACCCAAATGCTCTTTTCATAACAAATAATCCAATTCTCCTTCTGTCTAAGTATAGTATAAGAGGGGGTTGAACTCTGTTATTTCTAATGAGAAAAGCATGAGTTAGCTGGTCTTTTTGAGTTTAATGAAGTGCACCCCATAGAAGATTGTACTTGGTCAATGTACTGGGAGAGCAGGACATCTAGCCAGCATAGCAGGAGAGAGGGCCAGAAAAGCCACGAATTGATTTGACTCCACTGCTTGTAATGAGAAGTGTTTATAAGGCATGCACGAATATTCTAAAATGACTAGGGTAAATCACCTGAGGAGTTCAAAAAGATAGATTGGGTTCCTCTTTTCCAAAACATAATTCTTATGCTATTATTTCCAAACCAATTACAAGTTCAGACTGGTACATCACAAAGTTTCGTTGGATGTCTTTTGCCCTGTAGGAAATGGGCCACATATAAGCAATGCCAGAGAGGAATAGCATGCATGACTCTATCACGAGGGTAAGGATATAGAAATGCCTAGGAAAACTTCCAGACTAAGAGAAGATAAGAGCTAGAATTCAGGGGCCAAGTTGAAATTAGTTACTGAAGCCAGAAGGGCATAAGTCTAAAACAATTCCGAATCTTGGCAATTGTGTTCTCTGCCAATGAACTCTAACATTAGAATCGAATATTCGAGTCATACTTTATTTTCTTTGCTTTTATGCTTTTATGTTTTCAGAGGTTATACACTTACATATTCATATAAGAATTATAACCTATGTTTTCACACATGTAAAGTTTGTGGTATCATGAGAACGGTGGAACAGACATATGGGAGAAATAGCAAGCCTGGTTAATTTAGGAGTCTTTTTATTTTATCTTAATTTTAGAATAATCTTAAGAAGTAGGAGGAAGCAGAGGAGGAAAAGGACAATTTTTAGCCTTCAACATGGATCCGCTGTAATTTGTTTGCATAACTAGTATAGCTCACTACCCTGGACAAGATGTGACTAAGCAAAAGCCATAACATACACCCAAGTTAAACAAAAACATATACTTAGCTCAAGGAAGAAAAATTCTAATAAAGATTATTTGCTCATGCACAAGTTCGGGTCCTCACCAAATGTGGATAATGAAAGCAAGTGGTATATGATTCCACATGAAAGCCATAATGGCTTGTTAGAATGAGCATAGATAGGTACATGTGTTTTTTTTAAACTTTAGCCATCATTAGGAAGTCCTCTGACCTTGGCAAAGTTACTTATATTTTCTAAGCCTCAGTTTCCTCCCCTGAAGAAGTGGAGTGATACTCATATTTTTAAAGTATCGTTTGTAGGTTAAAAATAGATGTGAAAAACCAGCTGGCCCAGTGTCTCACTCTGAAAGAAATGAGTGAATGGCAGTGGTATTTGTTTTCACTCTTGGTATCATCATGAATTTTACTATACAAAAGAATGTTTAGAGCAGAGAGGAACTCTGAAAACTATGTAGTATAAATCCCTCATGTTCTCATAGAGGTAGATGCTGAGGATGGATGGGGTAAAGCGAATGAATGGTAAGAAGAGCATTGGTGTTCAATTACATGGATCTGGTCCCTAACACTATTTCCACCACACCATGTGAAAGGCATGTTGGCACGGCCCCATGACACTTAGCATGGCAGAGATAGGAAGCCAGCACCCGTGACACATGAACTCTAGACTCAGTCAATCTGGGGTCAAATCCCAACTCCATATCTTACTCGTTTTAGTCCTGGGAGGAAGGACGTCTAGCCTATTATATTGGGGTACTTCCCTTTTATTCCTAGTGCGTCGAGGGGTTTTACCATGAAAAAGATCAAACTTTTCTTCTGCATATTTTGAAACTCATGTAATTTTCGTCCTTTGTTCTGTTAATACAGTGTATCATATTAATTGATTTTTATATATTAAACCATTCTTGTTTTCCTTGCATCCTGTGGATAAATCCCACTTGGTCGTGGTGTGTGATCCTTGTGATGTGCCCCTGAATTTAGTTTTCTAGCATGTTTTTAGGACTTTTGCATCTGTATTCATCTGGGACATCGTGGTTTTCTCCACTGGCTCTGTGCTGAGCTGAAGGAATGGAGAGGTGGGGATCTTTGGTGTCTGCCAGTCCAAACCACAATCTCTGTTCTTCTCCAGGTGTTTGGACTGCACCAAACCCATTAGAACTCCCAGACTGGTATTCCAGATGCCATTTCTTTGGACAGACTGAGAGGAATTGAGGCTTTGGAGTAATGGATCCACTTTTTCCTTTCCTGAGGGAGGCTGAAAACTGATATTTTTTCTGTTTGCACTTTGCTGAGCAGGGTTGTATGCAGATCTGTGTCATATACCAATCTGAACCATCATCTCTGTTCTACCCCAGGCAGCTAGACAGTGCTGGATTGATCAGAGCTTCGGGATTGGTAAAACGGATGCCAATTATGTGGGCAGTCATGAAGAAGTAGGGTGCTGGATACACGGGTCAACTCTTTCCCTCTCCAAGGAGTACCTCTAAACTGGGATTTTTCATCTGACCTCTCTTTGCTGAACGAGAAACTACGGCAGCTAGCAGACCAAACCATCTGTGTTCTCCTCTTGGTGGCTCTATTGTGTCAGTCTTGTCTGAACCCAGTGCTGGTGAGTCAGATACTAGTTCTCTATCAGCCCCAAGAGAAGCTGAGACACTAGATGCATGGATCAATTCTTTCCCTCCCTAGGGGAAAGCTGGGAGCTAGGATTTTTCATTTTCTTGCCTGTGCTGAGCAGAGGTGAGGATCTATGGTATCTACCAGCCCAAGGAGCTCTCTCTGTTTTCCCTAGGAGGATAGACTCTCCCAGACCCAACAGAGCTTCAGGATTGGAAAGACAGAAACCTCTTCAATAAAGTTGGGACACTGGACCACGAAACAACTCCTTTTCCTTCCTAGGTGAATCTAGGAGCGAAGAGGTTTCTTTTTGCTCATATGGTGCTGTGCAGGGGCAGAAAGTCCAGCGACAGGGCACTCTGAGTCTCCCTCCCAGCTTTGATGAATCTGTTTTCATGTTCTCCTGGAGTGCGGGAGTCTTTCAGTTACTTTCTGGATTTCTGTCAAAGAAAATTTGCCCATGAATTGTTGCCAAATCTATGTGTTTGTTGGGGGAAGGAGGGTCCAGGGCTTTCTGCTCTGCTATCTTGCTAGTGCTATCCTCCTCTAGGTATTCTACCAACCTGAAGACATATACGTTTGGACTGGAATTTCCTAGTTATTAAATTTCTTCCTACATGAGTGTTTAAGTGTGTACATGGTTATAGGTATGTGTTTTATAATAACTTGTGCAGTGATAGACACACACAAAAAACTATGATTTATAGGCTTATTTTTTTGCCCAGGGTGTACTTAAAGATATTCCCTTTTGTAACTTGATTTGTTTATTACCTCAACACCATTTTGGAGACTATTTCCTTCCCCCTCAAATCTACACCCCATTTAAATCACATTCACATCAATGTTTTATACACAGTAGAATATTCAAGCAAAGATTCAGGCTGAGAATGCTATGCCTCACAGTAAATTGGGAATAAATTACCCATGTAGTTCATGCACATCGTGTGAGCATTAAATAAGGAAGCAAATTTATGGTAAAAAGGGAGCAACTGTGTATGGTTTAATGCTAAGTATATTCGATAGTATAACATGATGTTTGATTTTATTGGCCAGGAGACAATGCATACATTACAGGAGAATCTTCAATCAGAATTTTAATATCACACATTCTACAGATGTCACTTCATAAAGTCAAACATTTATATCTTGAGTCTAGAAGGGCTGGCATTTGTAGTATCAAAGAGGGCTGGAGTTACAGATGTTTTCCACTTTGTCCCTATACTTTTGTAAGCAAAGCTATGTATGAAATATGTGGATGAAAGTACATGATACTTTCATAAAGCTATTGACAGCCAATTTTAATGCAGGCTCATAAAAGTTAGCTGTTTCTGTATCAATATGAGCAAATCATTAGAATAGAACGCATCAATAAACTAATGGTATTTATTTATGTGTTTATCCCCTTATGCTTAGTAACTTGAGTATTAATATTTTTCTAATTATAAAAGTAATATACATACCTTACAAAATTTTCAGGAGGTAACGAAATATATGACGTAACATTTAAGCTTGCCATTTGTCCTCCACTTTTATCTTTTTTAATTTTTTAAAAGTCAAAAAGAGACAGTGTGTGGGTGCATAAGCGGGAGTAGGGGAGGGGCAGAAAGAAAGAGAGAGAGAGAATCCCAAGCAGGCCCTGTGCTGTCAGTGCAGAGCCCGATGTAGGGCTCGAGCTCACGAACTGTGAGGTTATGACCTGAGCCAAAATCAAGTATCCACGCTTACCCGACTGAGCCACCAACGTACCCCCTCCTCCGCTTTTAAAAAAGGAATTCCAGTCTGTGTGAAATTATGATTTGGTGTGTGTGATTCCAAAGATGACAGACTCAGAGGATATACAAGACTAGTAACCTTCATCAAAAGCAATAGAGGTGGTTACGGTGCCACAGCTAACACATGGACTTAGTGAAGCTGAATATACTTTCCCACCACTGCTCTTGCTGGAGAAAGAAAGAACATTTAATACTCTGCCACTGGGACGGTTACCTGATCGCAAATATTTATTCCTGAAACAACTAAATATTTTGCTAATTTCTAATTTTTTGATCGTTTGTGCTTCTGGGCTATCTACTCAGCAGTGTATGATTTCTCATTGATATCCATCAAATGTCCATGACATAATACTTTGGGCAAATTAAAATGCTCTTACAGTGGTGTTGATGAACTTGTCCTGTATCCAACACATATCTCCATGAATTTCACATCCATTCAAAAGAAGCCATTGTAGTCTGACAGGATGAGGGGGGGAATGTGCTGAACATTCCCCCGAGTGGAGACAGTGATAAATACAGTCTGTGTCATTTAGTACAGTTCCTAGAACATAGGTAGGGCCCTATAAATCTTGGTTTCTGCTCCCTTCTCTTATTTTCTTTCTTACATTCTTTAACATCTAGTTCTCAGCACATAATATTTATTCTGCTCGTTGAAAGAAGAGGTTAAAACAGCTGATAAAGATGATAATGATGCCTCCCAAATGCTCGCCTCGTTGCCTGTGGCGGTAGTTTCCAGGTATGTCTTACACTATGTGTACATTGGTGCCCTCAGGCCAAAAAGAGGGTCAGTACAGATGAAAGCCTCCCTATACCCACCACTGCCCCTTTGCCAAGATTGTGTCAGAGTCGAGCAAAATGCATTTATTAGGTTATAAACTATAACTGGTATAGAATAAGGCTTTCAATAAAATGGAGGTACAATAAAACCTTGAGCTATTATATAGAATTTTTTTTCTCCCTTTGATTGTTGTTCTCTGTCTTCTATTTCTGGTATGAAAAGGTAAGTCTGAGATTCCTTCTCACATTGAAGAGGACACTGTCCTGGTAAGGCCTCGATGAGAAACTCTGCTATAGGTAGGAGGGATAGCTTCTGTTTCTTCCTTAGATTCGTTTTTCTTAGACTCCCCTTTTCTGTTTTGGAGTAGAAAATCTAGGGGGAAAGGATGACAGTGTTAGCTTAAGGAGAAGAGGCCCCTGGGTCTGCTATATTTCTTTTCCAAAAAAAGAAAAAAAAAAGGTGTATCTAACTGCACAATTTAGCTTTGCTTATAGTCTAAGCAAAATGATTCCTTATTATTCTGTAGTGTCCCATCTAGTTCATCATACATACGCTAAGCAAAAGGCATGCCTTTGCATGGTACTCTTGTTTGTATAATTTCCTATTATGTTGTGCCAAGCATGGGTCCAAGCTAGATCACGGACTTGAAGATTTTTTTCCTAGGTCTTTGCAGCAATGAATATAATAGCACAGAAACTGTTCCTTGGAGCAGAAGCTTTCCAAGCGGGCTTTTGCCGGCTCCTTGCTTTCCAGTGTGTAGATCTAGGTGAGGGGAGTTCTGGGTGAAACAGGCACTGAACCAATGGTTATTTTTCATGTGTCTGCAGTTAAGAGCTCACCCTGGAGTGGATCCTCCTCCTGTACATTCAAAATCTGTCCATGCTTGGACTGATGCTAGTCCCGTGAAGCAGTTTGAAAGAATACCCTCTTCTAAAATAATTTTTTAAAAATGGAACATTTAGGGACACCTGGGTGGCTCAGTCGGTTGAGTGTCTGACTTCGGCTCAGGTCATAATCTCTCAGTCTGTGAGTTCGAACCCCACGTCAGGCTGTGTGCTGACAGCTCAGAGCCTGGAGCCTGCTTCGGATTCTGTCTCCCCCTCTCTGTTTGCCCATCCCCCACTCATGCTCTGTCTCTCTCTCTCTCTCAAAAATAAATAAACATTAAAAAAAATAAAAAGGGAACATTTACTATGAATTTTCTTACTGCAGAAGTTGTGCACATTAATTTAAAAAATTAAAACACTGAGATAAGGAAAAAAGGATGAAATATCATCTGTATATCACCAGGATTTTTTTACAGACATATGCAAAGTAAATTGTAGCTACTTTTATTTTTATTGTTTGTTTAATAAAAGAGGATTAGGTATGTCTGTTTCTGTTCATTCTGTGATGTCTATGAATATGCCAGGGAATTTATCAGTATTTGGACATGATCCATAATAGTCATTATCAAGTAATATTAAATGAGAAGTCTGTGACATTAAAACTTAAGTGATAATTTAACTATAGAATCTGATTATGTGAATTGTATTATTTTTTTAAAAGTTTAATTTGGAGAATCATGTCTTGGCAAAATATACCTTGATAGAAAATAGGTCTTATAATAAAATCATTTTTATTTCCTATGGGGTTGCCAACATGACTATTGAGAAGGTTGTGTGCATACATAGAAACATACAAATATATATGTGCACACTTTAGACAAATGAAGAACAAAAGACAGACCAACCATTCAGACTTAAGAGACAGTTTAACACCTGGAAACACTGCCTAAAATTTTATACACGTCTCCAAATATTTTTAAAACTTAAAATACAGTTTATATATAATGAAACATAGTATACTGTGTGTGTATTTGTGTTTGTGTTTCTGTGTGTGTGTGTGTGTGTGTGTGTGTGTGTGTGTGTATTTGGTATATTATGCTATTTTGACATCTTAAAAATAACATTCTGCCAGGAAGAGGTGGTCCCTCCTGGGGCTAACCATTACAGAGATAGCAAAGGGCCCAACTAGGGGCATGTTTTTGATGTGCAAACAAATCAATCCAGGATTGATTAGCCTACATAACCCAGGAGGCAATGTTCCTCTGAATTAATCACCCCAAGGCCAGGTGTCAGGCAACTAGGGACTACCCCAGTAGCCCAGAAGTAACCAATCCCAGGCTGTTCACACTGCCCTGCCTTGCCTTTCCCACAAAAATACTCCATAGGTCTGTGGAATAAACCTTCTTGCTCTTCTGCCTCCTGACCACCCAAGTATCTTTCCTAGTGGCCCTGCATGGTATGTCATGCCTCCTGTCTCTAGGACCTGTGAGTACATTAAATTCCGTTTATTGCTGAGTCTCCCCTCGATCTCCTCTTGTGGCTGCACCTGTGTGGCCATCTCATAAAATAATAAAAAACACAGAGATATTAAGAGTATAATTTCATCAGTTTCATAAACATATAAAGCATCTGTTTCATACCACAATCAAGAATCGAATATTTCTGGGGCACCTGGGCGGTTCAGTCAGTTAAGCATCTGACTTCAGTTCATGAGCATGAGCCTCGCATCTGGTGACCCTGAGCCCCACTTCAGGTGAGCCCCACTTCTCTCTCTCTCTTTCCCCTCCCCCTGTCGCTCTATACCTTGTGGGATTCTCTCTCTTCCTCTCTCTGTCTGCCCCTTGCTCATTTGCACCTTCTCAAAGAAAATAAAAAGGAATATTTCCATTATTCTTTGTGTCTTCTGACAATCAGCCCTAGTCCCCCATTTTCAAAACAGCCACTGATCTGGTTTCCAGTGTTGACCAGGGGGTTGTTTTGCTCATTCTAAACTTCATGTAAGTGGAGGTACTCTTTTGTGCCTGGATTCTTTCACTCAGCATGATGGTTTTGACATTCATCTTTGCTCTGTGTGTAAAAGTAATTATTTCCTTTCCTTCTTATTACTGATTATTCTATTGTGTGTTTAGCATTCTCTTGTTGATGAACTCCTAGGTTAATTTCAGTATTTGACACTTATGAATAAAGGCACCATGGATATTTGTTTATAGGATTTTGTGCACGTGTTTTCCTCTCTCTTAAATAAATACCTAGAAATGGATACCTGGGTCATGGGGAAGATAGATGCATCTTAAGAAACTGCTGAACGATTTTCCAAATTATTTGTGCCATTTTATACTCCTCTTCATGGTATGTGAGCTTTTGGCTATTCCACAATTTCTCCAACATTTGGTGTTCACACTCTTCTTGATGGGTAATAACATTCTTTTTCTTGATAATTCTAATGAATGCATAGTGGTATGTTCTTGTCATTTTAATTTTCATTTCCCTGATGACTAATGATTATTAATAATTTATATTAGCTTATTCAGCTATTTGTACATCTCATTTTATGAAGTGCCTGTTCAAATATTTTGCCCATTATTTTGATATTTTATTTTTGAGTTAGAAGATACACACACACACACACACACACACACACACACATATAGATATTCTGGACATGTGACCTTCTGGAACTGTATGTGTTGATAAGATTTTCTTCCAGTATATGTCTTGCCTATTTTACAAAAACTATATTTTTTAATTAAATAACTTTATTAAGGTATGTTTAGCATATACTAAATGAATTTTATTTGTATAATTCTATACATTTTGACAAATACATACACTCATGTAACCATTATAATAATCAAAGTATAGAATACTTTTATTACCCTAGAAAGGTCCTTTATGCCCCTCTACAGTCATTCATGTTCCCAATTCTGATCTCTAGGCAATCATTGATCTACCTCTGTCATTGTAGCATAGTTTTGAAAATTCTAGAATTTCATGTAAATGAAATCACACAATTATTGATGTCTGGCCCTTTTTTTCCAGTATATGTTATTGCATGTGTGAGGAGTTCTTTCTATTTATTGATGAATGATATACTATTGTGTGGATGTATGATAATTTGCATATCCATTCATCTGTCAATGAGTATTTGATTTGTTTCCAACTTGGAACTTTTACAAATAGAGGTGCTATGAACATTCATGTGTAATTCTTTTTTTGTGTGCATAGGTATTTTTATTCCCCCTAAGTAAATATAAGGAGTCAAATTTTGGATCAAATGGTAGATCCTTTTATATATTTCTACTGGCTTTATAAAGTATCTGTCTGATAATTTAAATACCTGGCCCATATCTGGATCTGGTTCTATTGACTATTTTCTTTCTTGGTTGTGGGTCACATCTTCATACTTTCTCTCATGTCTTACAATCTTTGAATCAATGCCAGCTTTGTGTATAAAAGAGCAGTAGAGGCTATGGTAAATAATATTTATATTCCAAAAGAATATACCTCTTCTGTGTCAAGCAGTGAATGTAGGGAGTTGTTTCAGTTTAGTCTGTGATTGAACTGGGCTTGGGATTTATTGATGCTAGCAGTAGATTCACCATAGGCTCTATATTAATTGAGGGTGGGATCTGAATCATTTCTTCAACAATGCTTAGGTTTTGATCACCAAGATAGTTTATATCAGTTGCCATGCCTGATCTCAGATATCAGCCTACCTCACTCACTGTGCCTCATGGGTGTCTCAAGTTTCCTGCTCAGTCACCAGCTACAATGCTAGCTGCTTCCTAGCACTCATTGTAAGTTTCTAAGGACTCGTGGTATATCTCTTGGTTCTCTGTTCTTGTCTTAGATGTCGGCAGGCCCTTGGTATCTATTCCTCTGGGAATCTCTCTCAGATTTCCTTCCAGCTCCATCCAAGTGGTGAATGGCCATTGTCTGGTCTTCATTGTGAGCTGGAGTACTCATAGGGTTTCCGTTCTCTCCTCTTCACCCAGATTTTTGCTGACCCTATTCCATTATGCCTAAGAATGGCTAACAGCTATTATTTTTAAAAGAACAACTAAAAATTGTTCACAGTTTGATTAGAAGACATCTAAGTAGGGGTACCTGGGTAGCTCAATTGGTTAAGTGCCAAACTCTTGGTCTCAGCTCAGGACTTGATCTCAGGGTCATGAGTTCAAGCCCCTTGTTGGGCTCAGTGCTAAGAGTGAAGCCTACTTCAAAAAAAATCTAAGTAAATTATAGTACATAGAAATACTTCTCTAAAACAGAATGAAGAAGATCTTTACTGAAATGGAAAGAAGTTTATGTCATACTGTCAAGTATTAAATCCAGATTGCTCAAAAATATGTATATATATGTATGCATAAAGTATACAGACGTGTACAATGTCTATATCTACCTGTGAAGTGCACATTTCATGTATGCATGTGTGTATATTTTATGCATACATATATGCATATTTGTGTGTGTGTGTGTAGATATGCACAGATATACACGTGTGTGTGTGTGTGTGTGTATGTATGTGTGTGTATAACTCATAAAATGTACAAAGACAAAGGCCTGCATGAACAATAAATGTCAACCTTGGTTACTTTTGAGTAAAGGACTAGGGTTGAGGGTGGGTGAAGTGAAAGGAGTTTTAGTTTATATTATATGCTTCCCAGTATTAGCAGTTTTTTTAAACTATCAGAATATGTTTATTAGTAATGTCATTTCAAAAGTGAATGAAACGATGATGAAGACTTTACATTTAATGAATAGAAAGACATATGGCAAAATGGATTTATATAAAGCCCCAAGTAAATTGCAAAAATTATAAACAAAGCAAGACTTTTTTTTTCATGAAAGTTATGCTAAAACACCAAACAAACAAAACAAAACAAAAAAGGAGTCAGACATAGTTGGGCTGCTTTGAACAGATGGTGTGATGCTAAAGGTAGGTGAGAATGCACAATTATTTAGCTGCCAGTTTGCTTCTGACTTTTCTGCCAAAGAGAATAATTGCCTTACTTGGAGGGTAAAACAAAGATTTGGAATGAAGAAACTTAAGCTCAAGTTAGGAGAAAAGATCAGGGAGCCCCTGATTGCATTGAGTTTGTCACTTGTTCTGGGAACAAGAGGTCACAGGTAACCAAAATGATGTGATCACTAAAATTCAAGAAATATTAAAAAAACAGAATGGAAAGAATTCAAACGTTTTTAAAAAGAAAATTGAAAAGAAAGAGCTCAAACATTCAAAAGACAGGGAAAAGGCAGAGCTCGTAAGTATGGAAAAAATGAACTTAAAATTTACATTCAGCAGAATTTTAAAGCGTATCATTATAGCTGGCTGTTAGAATTTAAGTGTAAGTTGGTCAGAAACCAGCAGTGGTTCACTAAGCTTAGGATAACAACGTTCTAAAAAATTTACACATTTTCTCTAAAAAGTGTAGCTTGCTTCATTATGAGAGATACAGGCTTATAGTGATAAATGTTGCTTGATTTAAACTTACTGAATTTAAAATGTAAAGGCTCACTTAATGCCAGTAAGATTAAACAACTAAGGTTTGGAGGCCATAGCATACCAGACTATGGGTTTAGCACTTTTTTAAATATAGGATGAACTAGGCAACATATGACCTAACATCATTGACTGTAGTCAAACCCAAGAGTTGGAGATAGTAAAATATTGAATAACAATCTCAAAAATGAAAATACCATTTCCCTGATAACAAGCTTCATGGGCTGAGAAGTTATCTAAAATATGAATGATCTGTGAAGTGCAGACTTTATTTTATACCTAATATTATTCTGCGCTAGAGGTTAATAAAAGCCTTGAAGTTTAACCTAAGACTTTACTTCAATATTTCTTTAGAAAGATGACTTCCACACCAAATAGTATACGATCATGTAAAACTCTGATATTTTTGAGCTGCTACTTAGAGATAAATATATCAGAAAAAAAACAGTTATCAGGAATAATCATTTCAGTAATTACCTTTACTCCTACTGGAATAGTAGGATAGAATTAGATTATCAGTCTCTGTAACATTATATAGAAAATTGAACTGTTGTGATCTTCCATTACTAACGATTAGGCCTCATTAATATAAGCATTTGAGAATTTGTGTCTCTTGCTTATAAAAAATACTGAGATTTTGAGTGTAAGTCTCTATCAATTAGCTAAGCGACCTTGGGAAAATAATCACTTTTTCCCCTGAGTTTCATTTTACTGTTGTTACTCTGCTAAACATGAAGGAGGTTAATGGGTGTTAAAATTTCTAGATCTAATATGAATACAATAAATAACAATTTTCCCTCTTTCCTTTTGTTCCTTCCTTCCGTTATTTCACTATAAGAAAAGGTAGAATTAAGAAAGAAAGAAAGAAAGAAAGAAAGAAAGAAAGAAAGAAAAGAAAGAGCTAATATTGTTGGCAGTTTCTAGATGGCCCCTAGTGGTTTCACCTCCTAGTATACACACCGTGTGTAATCTTCTTGTATAAATTGAGAAGGATCTGAGATTTTATCTTACTTGCAAATTAGCTTGCCAAAGTCTCATGAATGCTTGCAGAAGACATGAGACTCCTAGGTGAGAGACAAAGGATGGTGTGTTGCTTACAGCAATAGCATTAGGTAGAGTACAATAATTTGTGTACCTATTCCCTAAGATCCAATTCCTCCAGGGTGACGTCTGTACATATAGTAAGATAACATTAAATGAGAGTAACCCTAACATTAAGAAAACTAGATATTTTATAAATGCCAGTAAGCCTGCATAAACTTTTCCCCTGAGGGTGATATTATACTTATTGGATAGAAGAAACTTGCACTCTTCTCTGGAGGCAGACACCGTATCTTTTAAAGCTGTTGCTATATAAACGTATTTGAAAAGATCACGCAGAAGAATACAGAAATGTGAGATGCCCATGAAGCATTGTCTCCAGGATCCCTTCTTCTTAAGTGTGGGTTGGACTTGTTTCTCTTATAAAATTAGCATAAGGCTGAAATGCTGAGATCTCACTTTCAAGATTAAATTATACAGAGACTGTAGCTTCTGTTCTCAGTGATCTCTCTCACTATTTCTTGGCTCACTCACACTGGGAGAAGCCAAGTGTCCTGTCTTGAGGCAGCCCTGCGGAGAGACCAGCATGGCCAGGAGCAAAAACCGCATCAATGAGCTGAGAAGTGGGGCCCCCACCAGTTGAGCATTCACATGAGGCTGTAGTATTGATTGCAGCTTCATGAGACCTTAAAATAGAGCTATCCATATAGGTCACACCCAGCTTTCTGACCCACAGAAACTGTGGGGCAAGGAATGTTTATTGTTTTAAGCCATTAAATGGGAGGGTAATTTATTATGGAGCAATAGATAGCTAATACTTAGATAACTGCTCATAATTATTATTATTAACCCTGTAGTTTACAATAAACAAAACACTTTCACTTTGATTACCAGTGAAGCTGAAATGTTTTTCATGTTTTCAATAATTTGCATTTCCTCTGCAATTTGTTTCTTTACTCATTTGACTACTGGGCAGTAGAATTTTCTAATGTATTAGTGCATCTTTCTGTATAGAGAGGATTAAACACATCTTTGTTTCATTTCTTGAAAAAGTTATTGGGTATATGTTTTTCAAATATAAATATATTAATTTCATGTCACCAAACCTTTTTGTTTGTATTTTTTTATCATTTATTTCATGGTCTAGAGACTACTTTTAAGTTAACTAAAAAAGTAAAAAGAAAACTCTCAAATCAGACATTAACAAAACAGGAAATCAGCCAAGTTTGTGTTCATTTAAAAATATAACACTATAAATATTTTAGTTTTATTTTGTAACATATGCTTTCACATTTATTTGTAAAACTTTTGTAGTAGAGTTAAGGCCTTTGCTGTGAGACCGAGTTGGCTGATTGGGCTTATTCACTCTCTTTCTTGCATAAACCACACCCAAATGTATTCTCTTCGATTTCTGTTCTTGGTTTCTTGTTAGAGAAAAGGAAATCAAAAGAAAATTCTGAAGTAAGTGTAGATTCACAGGTCTTTAAAACATCACTCCCTACTTAATATTTTATAATTGACTTGGTCAAAAGTTTGTTTTAGCTACTTTGTACAAATATTGACCTTAACTTTATATATACTATAGCTCTCCTTTGCATTAATATTTCATTATGATAAGAAATAAACTGCCACACAAACATTTAAGAATAAATATAACCAATTCTTGAAAAACATACAACCTCAGTTATGAAAAGGAAAAGAGAGTTCTAAAGAATATTTTGTCAGCTGTAAGAATTCAGTGAGTCTGTTGCATGAGAATTAATTAAAAGATCTGGAAATATTAATATACATTTTAATGGTTAGTTTATTACATATGGCTTTTCCATCCTTCAAAATTTTACAGTTGACATTATAAAGTAATGATCTAAATTTTCATATTATATTATTCTGTATATCAATCAATCATCAACTTTTATGTCTGTATCTTCAAAATATTTTTAGTATGTGAACATATTTTAACGCCCTCACTGCTCCAATACTTACAATGATACAAGACACTCTCATCTTTTCCCAGGATTATTGCCACAGCCTCTGACTAAACATGCCACTGTGATGTAGGCATCATTGTTAAACATACCAAAATATGTCATTTCTCTACTCAAAACCTCTTCATATATCTTAGAGTAAATCTCTCTAAGGATATACATTATTTGACATTGCGTCCACTCCACTACGCTCTTGACCGTCTCTCTTACCAACCTGTCTCTTGCTTCTTCTTCTCCAGGAGCACTAGCATTCATTGATTTCTCACATCCCAAAGTGTGCTCTCACCTTTGAGTCTGTTCATTTATTGTTCTCTATGAATGAATGCTTTCCCCCAGATATTCCTAAACGGACACCCTCATTTTTTCAGGTCACTGTTTGTAGCAGGATGAATAATTTCCCACACTTACCACCTACCATCTTTTGCAAAGATGCAAAGATGTTCATATCTTAATCCCCAGAATCTGTGAATACTTTACCTTCTCTGGTAAAATGGGCTCTGCTGGTGTCACTAAGAGTACAGATAGGGGATTATCATAGATTAACCTGGCATGCCCAATTTAATCACAAGAGTTCTTAAGAGCCAGAGGATCATAGAAGCTGACATGGCCACAGAAGCAGATGGACAGAGAAAGAGATTGGCAGATGCTATGCTGTCGACTTTGAAAAGTGGAAAATGGGTCTATGGGCAAAGGAATGTAGGTGACCTCCAGAAGCTATAAAAGGCAAAGAAAAAGATTCTTTAGATTCCTGCTGACCCATTTTAGGACATCTGACCTCTAGAACTGCAAAATAATAGATCTGTGTTGTTTGAAACTCCACAACTTGTAGCATTTTGTTACAGGAGCAGTAGGAAACAAATACACAGTTAAATGTCATTTCAGCGAGGTGATTCTGCGTACTCTCTGTGGGAGAGCATCCCTCACCAATCCAACTAGTGCTTTCTATTTGATTTATATCTCATTTTATTTTTCTCCAGAGAAGTGATTCCCCCCACATACTCTATAAGTGCTTATTGCTTTTTGTTTGTTTTACCTTGCAGGCAGGAATTTATTTTTCTTTCTTTGCTTTATTCTCAGTGTTAGCACAAGGCCTGGTTGATAGTAGATATTTAATAAATAGTGGATGAATATTATTACCAGAGTAGTTTTGTGGATAAATAAACCAAAGTTCCGAGAGTTCTGTGAAGTTATACAAATGACATATGCAGATTTGGGTCCTTGGCCTTCTTATTTAAAGCTTGGTTTTCTTTCACTACATAAAAGTTATATAGTAATCCATGGCTAGTAAAATCTGAGCAGCCATATCATAAATGGTACATTCCTATATGAAACTATTTGAGAAAATGTGTTTTATCTAGCCACTGTCCCATTAAGTTCAAGTTTATCCTTCTTCAGGTGCCAGAAAGGATTTGAAGGGAAGAAAAAACTATCCGCAGCGCTACTGTGACATTGACTCTGGGTGTTCTGATGAAATGCCTCCATGGTCTTTATGGGCAATTAACTGAAATGGAGAATTTCTGCTCAGTATAGGATAGGGACACAGTGTGGAGATGAGACAGCTGTATCTGCAGTGTGTTCCGACATGTCTTGGTGGAGTTATTACAGGAGCAGCCCTGGATAATCAAAGCAAGGTCATAGCACATCGGCCTGAATATTTTTTATGACACGCTATCATCAGTCTTAAGTGAATGATCTCCCATCCAAGAGAAGCCTCACTCCCATCCAAGTTAGATTAGATTTATACTAGTGTATACTGGACAGAGAGGAAGAAAGAGAGGTAGAAATTAGCCAAGAAGATACATGGTGGAAAAAATTGTCACAGAGCACTGTGATATGAAAAAAGCAGTTTGTGAAGATGTAGCTAGTAAAGAGGTGACAAGATCATAACTGTTAAAAGTCTCTGAAACATAAAAGTGGAGTGGAGAAAACTTCCCTCATGTGGGGGTCCTGCAAGAGTAGATGAATCTACAAAGCATGTTTGGGTAAAGAACTAACGTCTAAACCCACCTATGATGCTCAGCAGAATGCCAATTAAGTAGTATGTTTACCAAGAGTCACTTGTATTTATTCCTAAATCTGTATATGAATGTTTTACTTAATAAACAGTTTGGTTTAGAGGACAGTTTTAGACACAGGTAAAACTAGGTTAAAACTTAGGCTTCTATACTCCCTAGTTGTAGAATCAAAGCTTTCTCACATCTATAATTGATATATTACTGCATACTCTAAAGTGTTGCTTAAATAATTAAATGAGATAAATACATGTCTAATTACCTAGCATGGTTTCCTATATATAAGAGATTGTCAGTGTTGCTTGTATCATTCAGGACACCAGTAGGAAACTCTGGATTTACTTAATGCAGAGACTAAACAGAGTTCTATGAAGGGACAATAATAATAATAATAACAACAATACTACTACTACTAATAATAATAATAAAAGGTGTGCAGGATTAAGGGATGGAGAAGAATCCATAAATTAGAAAACCGGATGCCATTATCACGCCTAGACTCTAGAAAGGGCTTTAGGTTTGAGAAAGCCACTGCTCACAAGAAGTGGGCCTTAAGTGAAAGAACATAGTAACTGCCAACTCACAGCACAACAGGAAGAAGGCAAGCTGATAAATACTCTGGTCCCCCTCTCTCTCCTTTGCCTTTTGGATTTCCTGCCATGCCTCCCATTAGTCTAACCCAAATTGAAGTCAGCATGTGAAGGCGCCCAAGCCACAGAGATGTAAGCCTCATGGAGCATAGATCAGGCTGGAAAAGTGAGTAGATTTATAGAGGAAAAATGGAGAATATCCAGACTGTGTATCTGTTTGTTTTGTTTTAAAAGGGAATTTTTAAGAGAGATGTACCTACAAATAAAGATATAAGCTAATGAGAAGACCAGATAATGCCTTGAACACAAGTCATGCTGTTAAGGAGAAGTTTATAATGAAGCAACTATTACGGTTATAGAAACTTTGTATTAAGATGAATTTGAGTAAATAAAAACAAGCGGAAACCTCATGATCCTGTATTGCTCAGTCTCTTTCAGATACTTTAATATTATCTTAAAACAGAATGGCTAACACAGCCTGACATCTTGCACTGGATCTTTCTAGAGGCTTCTTCTTTATCTTTAGGGGGTAAAAATGGTGGAGGGCATAGAAGAGTATGTGTGTATGTGCATGTGTGAGTGTGGCCAGGAGGGGGTAGAGATAAGTCTCAGCTTGCTATCTTAGCAAACCCCTGTTGTTTTCCCATAGTTCTTGTTTATGGCATTTAATGTTCTCTGATAAGGACCCACATTACGACCCACATTAGAAAATAACAAGATGGCTAAAAGTGTCCAATTTCTACTTTAGTAACACTTTATGTCATGGCCACAAAAAAATAGTGAGGCCCATGCATGGACAGGGCTTTTGTCCTATATAAATATGGATAAAATTATTCTCCTTGACCTGGAATGCTAGATACCACACTAATTATATCCAATAAAAAATCTTGACTTCACTAAAGTAGAACTATTTTCCAGGTTAACATAAATACATGTGGTTTTGTCATGTTCAGAGCACAAAACAAACAAACAAAAAGAACTTATTTTGCTCCCTTTCTGTGTGTAAGGAACTCTGTTTGTCAATGCACGTAAGTTCTCACATATCTTTTACCTCCATCTAAGATTGTGTATTAGTCAAATGGTTTTAAGGATAATAAAGATGAGAGAGATTTAGTGATTTTTACAAAGTCAAAGTCACTCAGCTAGTTTTGGATGACACTGAGAGGAACAGTCATGTCTATCTGATTTCAAAGTCCTTGATCATCAACCACTGAATGCCTTCCAGATAGAAGGAAAGAAACAAACATTGCTAGCAAAGCGCAATTCATTCTTTTGGTAGCTTACAGTGACAGTATGAAGATAGTCTTTGTTTACCTAAAGGAATGTTATAAGCATGGACCCAGGTACTTGGTAGTATTTGCTGAATTAAAGAACTGTGAGGCATATTTCATAACTGACACGGAGCTAATTTATAGACTTAATTGGAAACAGTTTTACTTTTACTAAATTCAAAATGTGAAATTCTACTAGATGCCTACAGCATCAAAGCAACATTGGCATAAAATATGTTCTAATAATGCCACTTAGCTACTACTGACAGGGAGTTCGGAAGTGTCTGTTACTGTTTGGGGCTTAAGGAGAAAAACAAAGAGTCTTCCCTCCAAAATAGTCCCCCCCCCCCACTGTAGAATACAAATGCAGCTCATTCCAACTAGACAAAGAGTCAAAGAACAGTAACATCTCTCAGCCATTTCCCGAAGTGACAAAATCAGGAAGGTGTTCATTTTGAAACATATGGTGTATTTTGAAGCAGATTCATAGGAGTAAAGGTAGCACTTTTACACATGCAAAATCAAAACCTACCTGTAGACATTGATATGTGTCCTGTTGTGAGCAAGCAACCTCTTAATTCGACGAGGTATGGGGAAAAGGCACCACTAAACTCATGAAAGATGAGCAGAATATTTGGGAAAAGAGGATTTCATGTGGGGCCATTAAAGTCTAGCTTCAGGACCTTCTGGGTTAGAATGTCATCATAGATCTCAGTGAATAGGAAACAGAAGTTGACATTGGATGCCTAGTTAATACCTATGATGTAATATATAATTATAGGTAAAAATTACATAATTATTCAGAGCATTCTTAGGTTAGTGGACACACACGCACAGATATAAATACATATAACTATACAAATGAACACATATTCCTCAGAGAGTGAAAATTCAAAAATTCTTAATAACACTTAACAATTGTGCTGCTTTTAAAGTCCAGTGTGCTCTACCCTCCTGGATATTGTTACATATAAATAATTACCTTGACTTAATTAGGTTTATGTAACCACAACAGTTAAGATTAAAATGCCCAGAATAAACAAAGTCAAGGAATTCCTGCAAAAGTGCTTCTAAATGAGTACAAGCCACATGAGGAACTTGCAAAAACAGAGTTCATTCAATACCAAGGGTAAAATTCTTAACTTCAGGGAAAAAGAAAAGCTCTTTCACTTTTTAAGTGAGGCTACTGTTATCCTCACCCACCCATTTAAGGCATTTTCTATGTGTGTGTGTGTGTGTGTGTGTGTGTGTGTGTGTGTGTTTATCAGAATTAGAATTTAATGGAGCAAACTGATGAACTAAGAAACACTGTCACCCTAAGAAGAGCAAGAAAAAATGAGCTGAAATGTTAGAAGGAAGAAGACTGGTCATATATGAGAAATGACTGTCTTGAAACTCTTAAGAGCAATCATTTGCTTTAATCACCAATATAAAGAATTTAGACATTTGGGGCACCTGGGTTCCTCGGTCAGTTGAGCATCCAACTCTTGATTTTGGCTCAAGTCATGATCCCAGGGTCATGGGATTGAACCCAGTGTCTGGCTTCATGCTGAGCATAGAGCCTGTTTAAGATTTTCTGTCTCTCTCCCTTTGCCTCTCTCCCCAACTTGTTCTCTCTCTCTCTCTCTCTCTCTCTCTCTCTCTCTCTCAAATAAAAATTGTTTAAGAAATTTAAAAAAAAGTCTTTAAAAAAAGAATTTAGACATTTAATGTTTTAGGGGACCCAAATCAAAGGTTATGCAAATGTAGCCCATGCTTTGTGGTATAATGTGGATTGATAATAGCAAATAACATTCTTAACCTTTCTTAGAATAAAACCCTCATGAAAACATTTAAAAAAATTAAAGAAATATATAAAAAGGGGAGCCTGGGTGGCTCAGTCAGTTGAGCGTCCGACTTTGGCTCGGGTCATGATCTCCTAGTTTGTGAGTTCGAGCCCCACATCAAGCTCTGTGCTGACAGCTCAGAGCCTGGAGCCTGCTTCGAATTCTGTGTCTCCTTCTCTCTCTGCTTCTCCCCCGCTCATGCTCTGTCTCTCTCTCTCCTTCAAAAATAAATAAAAACATTTTTAAAAATCTAAAAAAAGAATAAAACCCTCAAATTCCTGTGATTATTTTTCTATTATTATTATTATTATTATTATTATTATTACTATCATTATTTTTGCAAGCTGTGATCTTAAGCCATTCCCTATCGTAGCAACAATGAAAGTTTAAAATGACTGGAAAACATAGATTTGCCATTGTTACTCAATAACTCAAAGAAAACCTTATATGAAAATCTTACTGTGCCACAGTGGTTATGACAAAATTTAATTCAGGAAAAAGAATATGCTTATAAACCACACTTTATTTTAAAAGTTACACTCCTTTCATTATCAAACAAACTATAAGCGTACTTAAGAATGATTTTTCCTGATCAAAGAAGGGTTTTATTTTGAGCTACAATTTCAGAAACTACTTTGCTTGCATTTGCTGCAGCAAACATATAATTTTAATGACAATCCATAGAGCAAGTTTCGTGAGCAGTATTCCTTTGAAGCTTCCTCTTTTTGTCTTTAATTGACTGATGTTATGAGCTAGTAAATTGTTAACTATGGCTGGTCTCATGTGGCCTCTTGTATTTTATAAAATGAACTTTTTCAAATGAATTAAGCGGCAGTATATTATACACAGAGAAGTAGTCTTCAGCTTATTTACAATTAAAGTAAAATGTTTTATTTTTCTCATTTTAACATAGATTTCAATTTTATTTTGAAGACGGTTACCTTGATGGGTAACAAAGGTTAATCTCCATTGTGGTGGTCTATGAGTTATCTTTTCAACAAAGGAACTGAGTCAATTTGATATTCATATCAAGAATATTGAGTCCTGACACGTATCTCCATAAATAAAAATCAGTTGCCAATGGATCATACAATTAAGTGTAAAACATTACACACACACACACACACACACACACACACGTTAATATTGTAGAAGAAAACATGAAAAAGCATGTTTGTGATCTACAACACAAAAAGTGCTACTCCTGAAACAATACCAAATAAATGATACATTAAAATTAGGACATCTGTCTATCAACAGATACATTGAGAGACTAGAAAAGCAAGCCACAGAGTGGAGAATCCAGAACATATAAGTAACTTCAACTCATTTTTTTAAAAAAATATACAACTCAGTAGAAAAGAAGGGGAAATACCTGTGTTTGACATTTTATGAAAGACAATATCCATAGACAATTAACATGAAACATAACCAACTATAATATCAAGGAAAAAAATTAACAGCGGTAGAGTTACTATTCTCTAGATTGAGGGGCTAAGGCAAACCTTCATCGCAGTGGTCACCACGTTTGTATGACACCAATCAAATTTAATACAAAAAGTTAACAATATTTCAGTGCTACCACATATTTACAAAAATTTGTACAATGAAAAAAGTAGAAAATATCAAGTTCCAGGAAGTATATACAATACTTGCAGTTCTCATATATTGATGGTGGGAGTGCAAATTAAGTACAGATATTATATAGTAATTTTTACCAGTGTCTAGTAAAGCTGAAGGTAGAACTGCACATAGAAACAAATTCACCACTAAGTGTATAACTAAGAGAAATGAATGTATATGTTCTTTGTAAGAGAAGAGCAAGAAGGATCATGGCTGGACTGTTTGTACAAGCCAAAACCAGACAAAATCCAAATGCCCATTAAAAATGAAATGGATGAATAAAATATGGTATTGTAACAATGCAATGTGCATGTGCAAAACATATTTAAAATATATATGAGCATGTGTTTGCAATGAGAAAGACTTATTTAAACATTTTTAAAAAATTTTTTTGTTTATTTTTGAAAGAGAGAGAGAGACAGAATGTGAACAGGGAGAAGCACAGAGAGAGGGAGATACAGAATCCAAAGCAGGCTCCAGGCTCTGAGCTGTCAGCACAGAGCCCGATGCAGAGCTCGAACTCGAGAACTGTGAGATCATGACCTGAGCCGAAGTCTTATGCCCAACCGACTGAGCCACCCAGGCACCCTGAGAAAGACTTAATTATTGATACAATGAATAACAAACATATCACAGCATAATATCAGGCAAAAGAAGCCACGGAAATAAAAGATTTTGTAATAGATAAAGTTTGAAGCTCTACATGAACTGATCCTGAGATCTATTAACCCTGAACAGACACAAGAATTTCTGACATGTAGTCAAAAAGCTGCCAGCACAACATTCACTATTCTCTCTAAAATCACCAGAAGTAGACAGTAGTAAGTCACAGAATGAACATGGAGGTAAACAGGATTCACAAAATCAAATAAATAAAAGCTAGAAAATGTGGCATTATCAAATATTTGAACATCACCAACATCACCAAAGTGATCATAAAAGAATTAGTACTAAGGAAAAAATTAAAATAAGCAGTAAACATTATAAAATGCATAAATAATAGAAGAATGAATCAAGTAATGACTTAGAAACTAAAGATTAAAAAATAGATTTTTAAAACCACAACTGCAGTAAGAACAAACTCAGCATCGAATAACACGAAAGAAACAATTAAAGAGCAAATTACTCAGAGTAGTAATCAAGCCAAGACCAAGAACGGAATACACAATGTCTAAACGATGTTACATTTGGGCAAATTTCAGAGGTAAAGTAGAGAGAATGTGTCCTACAGTCTCTAATAGGATTTCTAAAAGGAGGGACCATAAAAATTGGGTAAGGAATAATCAAATATTTAAAAAAAAATACTTCTCATAGCTGAAGAAATATAGGCAGATCCATGCTGAAAGATTCCCACAATGTAACCATGGAGATAAACTTTAAAACAAAGAAAACCATAAACAACCCAAACGTCTCAATAGATACATTATGATGAAATTTCATTATGCCAACATAAAAGACATCTAAAAAATATCCAGAAAGGAAAAGAACTCAAGCTATTTATAAAGGGATGAGAAACAAATTAACAATATCAAGTGCTGGAAAGCAGTATAGAATATATTGTCAAAGTTCTGAGAGAAAGTGTTTAAACAATGAAATTCTACACAATACTAGCTTTCAAATGGGAGAAAAGAATAACACATTTACATGCAAAGACTCAGAAATGTTATGACCAGGGACACATTCTGGAAGAATTACTTTAAGTGCATTTTCAAAAAACAAACTATGATTCCACAGAAACAGGAAAGGTGAAGTCATGGGGTATATTTATAAACAAAAAATCAGTAAGACATGTTAAACTGTAGCTACTTTTTCATGTAAAGTGTGTTTTTTTTTTAAAAGAGGATTGCTATAAAGCTCCATAGAAAAGTGTTTTAATTTTTTCAGTAAATAATAAACCCTCATTGTCCAATGAGCAAAGGAAAATGAAATAAACAGGCAATTTACCCAAGAAAATATAGAGAACATGTATAAATAATGTGCAAAAAAAAAAAAAAAAAAAAAAAAGACAGGCTTTAACTGCAGTAGCCATCAGGGAAATGGTAGTAAAAGACATCAGTGGTTTCCTATGCGTTGCTTTTCAGTTGGGTCAAATGGATAATTGATGATAACTTTAGGGAAGCTGCACAGGAAGTAGCATTCTTATCCATGATTTTTATGAATGAAAATTACAGCTTCTTATTGGTAGAAATCTGACCAGATCTACCCTAATCAAAAATCACATATCCTAAAATCTATAAATCACACTGTTAATTAACCTGTTCTTAAGAAATGCTTGCATGTGGGAGTAAATATAATCTTGATATATATTCCTGATACACATTCAGGAAGTGATACTGTAGCGTCACTTTAAATAGTTAACGATAGAAATAACCTGAATGTTTATCAACAGAGGAATTTTTAAATTTAATAGTATATTCAGGCTATCTATTAGATTATGTTATCATTAAGAGGACTAGAGTAGATTTATATGTACTAATATAGATTAGCCTCTGCAACATTTGGACACTTAACTGCTGGATAGGGCACATTCTAGAGATTGATCCAGTTTGTTGAAAATTTTTAGAAAGGTATGTGTATGTGTGTGTGTGTAGTTACGTATTCACATAAATTTTCTAGAGAAGTACTCAAAAAATATTATTTGCAGTAATTAATTCTGGAAAAGCCTGGAGGTAGGATTTAAGAGGGGGTATTACTCTATTTTTCCATTTAGTTTGACTTTTGTAACAAGGAAGTATTTAAAGATGGACAATGGGAAAATGGAAGCAAAACACTTCTTATGTCTGTCCATGGTTTTTCATTCATTTATTTGGGGAGGGAGGGATTGCCTTTATATTGCTTTATCCTCTCACCCCGCTGTATTTATTTTTTTTAATATCTTTAAAGTAATGTCCATACCCAGCGTGGGACTCAAACTTAACAACCCTGAGATCAAGAGTCCTTTGCTTTTTTTTTTTTTTTTTCAACGTTTATTTATTTTTGGGACAGAGAGAGACAGAGCATGAACGGGGGAGGGGCAGAGAGAGAGGGAGACACAGAATCGGAAACAGGCTCCAGGCTCTGAGCCATCAGCCCAGAGCCCGACGCGGGGCTCGAACTCACGGACCGCGAGATCGTGACCTGGCTGAAGTCGGACGCTCAACCGACTGCACCACCCAGGCGCCCCAAGAGTCCTTTGCTTTACTGACTGAGCCGGCCAGGTGCCCTCTCCTGCCCCTCATTAATGGCAGATGTAGTCAGCATTTAATTCTCAAATTCTCAGACTCTTCCTGTTTATGTTTTTCTTTCGGTATTTCGGGTCAGAGTTCAGAAATCTCTTTGGTGGGGGTTCTTCCTTGCTTATCGCTTCCTAATCACCCCTCATCCTTCCATCACATTACTATTCTCTTGTTTTTCAAAACACTGATCTCTATCTAAAATTGCACTTTGTATGTTATTTACCTGTTTGCTTCAGACATCTCTAACACATTTAAAATGAATGCTCCATGTAAGCAGACTGATGTTTCATTCCCACTGCTATAGCACTTGTGGAAGTATTTGAGAAATATTAATAACTCTTTATGGGATAAATGAATTAGTGAATGTCGGTTTCAGTTTCCTCATCCTCATGAAGACATTTCTGAAATTAGATTTGGGGCAGTATCAAGAAGCTAAGCAGGCCGTTGGATGATTTGTCACCACTAACACTGACTCAGTGAGAATATAGCTCTGAGGAGCTTGGAAGATCATCATATGTTATTGACTTTGGCCACTAAAACCAATATGAAAGCAGAGTTCTGTAATATCTTCATTCAAATTGTTTGTGTTGTTTATTTTAACCACATTGTGAAGGAAAAATAATGTTATGTTCTTCCCAAATGAAAATAATAAAGCCCTCAGATCCCAGTTATTCTTTTCATATGTGAACAAATGTAAATGAATGTTGGAAATGCTTCAGTTCAATTAGGTCTATAATCCCCGGGGATGCGACACTCTCCTACATCTGTCCAGATACATGTTCCTGAGGATATAGTAATGCATTTTTTTTTAATGGCAGCAGGATACAATTGTGGTAACTAGATGAAATAGTAATCCTAGTATCTCTGACTAATTTACTTCAGTAATATATTGAAATGTCCTAAAGCCAGATGTTCAGACTGCCAAATCAAACAGTGAAACTGCCTAATCTTTGACTTACAAGCCTCAAAAAACAAACCAGCTTTGCTTTTGTATGTTTGAGAAGTGAGGTGCATATTTCCAGTTGCCCCAATGCGTATTTATTCAAGAGTTTTATTAAGCCTGTGCTAGATATTTTACAAAAACCTTACAGAAAATATAAGAGTAAAATGAAGGTCATTTCTTTAATAAAAGAAAACAAACATTGTCTTTTAATGATCATATCTTAGCAAGGAGAATCACAAGGGTCTAAATCAAGGAGGGGTATACAAGAAGCACTGAGAAAAACAGTTGTCTAAAGTCATACATAGAACATTGCCTGTAATGGAAGATGTAAATACTCACAGATTTAATGCCATTGTTTTGGCTCCGATAATATCTAAGAACTCATTCTGTCATGTATTGAAAAGCAGTTAAATCTTGGCTGGCTGGAATAAAATGGCTTAAAATACATGTAAATTAACCTTATGACTTGTCAGATAGTATAACAGCATATATAATCATATCATTATCACAGACAACATTATATCCACATTTTATTCTTCTGCATTTCACATTGGTAGGGAAATAAATAATACTCCATCCCAAAATACATCTAGGGTGAAGAGAGCTTCTTAGAGAAGCATTTCAGTGAAAATGTTAAGAATGACTACCAGAATCACTTCATAAGGAAATTCTCCTCTTACAGATTGTAGGCTCCTACCACTTGCACTATACATATATACATATATACATGTATGTATATGTGTATGTATACATATGTATATGTATACATATGTATATATGTATACATATGTATATATGCATATACATGTATATATGTATATATATATTTTTTTCTGGGTAATCTTTAGTGTATGGAACTTTTAATTGCAATCTGGATGCTCTGAGTATATTTCTAATAATAATTATTGATTAGTGGCCTAATTTCTTTATTGTGAAATTTGACAGAATAATATAGTTCCTCCAGAGTAATGTAGCTCCTCTTCTAGTCTGGGCAAGAGAAGTCCCTTCTCTGGCCCTATGCTTTGGAGGGTCTCACTTCAGTTTACTTCTACCTCTGCCTCTTCCCATGGTGTAAACGTTTCTGTGACCCAGAGGATATATCTAATTAGAGACACGCTCCTCCTTTTCTAGATTAGTCTCTGGGTATTTGGGATTTTAGAGCTCCATCCCAAATGACTCATAAGGCTCTTTCTTAGATCTAGGTAGACCACACTGCCACTCTGTACCTAGGTTTAAGGTGTGGCCAGAGTATTTGATACGAGGTACAGAATGGAGCCAAAGTATAGAGGAAATCAAGGATGGCATTGGTCATATGTGGGGGGCGGGGGCATTCTTTCTACACTGCCATGCCTAGCAGAAAACACTGAAGAACAAAGGTTTCTAAATATGATCTGATCTTCAAGTTATTGTGATTATATGTTTGTCAAGATATGATACTAGAATAAATTTTATCCAACAGTTTAATAGTCATGGATGCAGGTTTCGATTTGTACTTTTCTCTGGGCCTTGCAAATGTTGTCAGAAGGCACAGTAAAAGTAAAATACCTTAACATTTTGAATGAGATAGAATTCTGTCCAACCCTCAGTTCTCCTGACTAATTGAGTACCTTCGAGTAAGGTACCAACCTTCTTTGAAATCTGTAATTTCTCATTAATAAAGAGTAAAATATTATGTCCTTATTAGAGAGTTTTGTATGAGTTAAATGACATGTGCAGGATAAGTCAAGATTCGTTCATCAAAAATAAATTGTAAATAACCTACCATAGCATAGGAAATGTGCTAATTAGCTCTGAAACACAGATGAGGATGATAAAATACTGGCCTTTGAAGATTAAAGATAATAAAAATGGGCAATAAAGTTATAGGGGCCATTACAGAGATATGTATGAAAGAAAGCAGAAAAAATGTTATCCATGGTAAGTGCGGAGAGCTTCATTTGAGGGACTCTAAAGCTGAGTTTTAAAAAATATTGTAGACAGAGAGAAAAGGTGAACACAGGCATATAGCAAATAAGTTTGTGCAAGTATGTAGCGAAAGGCAGGGGAATAACCTAGTGTAAGTACCATGAGACAGAGACAAGTACTTTAGCTGTAGGTAATAGCAACATGATTCTACAAGGTACTATATTTCACCTATGCACTAAAAAGTGACTCTGAGAACTAGTCATATTGGCAATATGTTGAGCTAGATGTCTGAAGAAACCCTCCTAGATTAAGGTGCCATAAGTTAATAGGTAAAATATTAAAAACAACCATTTAAACGAATTTCTGAGATTGTGGATAAGATCGGAAACAAGAAACATCCTAATATATATGTAAGCTCTGAGACCAGCACGTATGTCTGAGTCTTTGTTAATCAGTGAAAGCCTAGAGCATGAGAACAGTGGACAACCCCTGACCCTCCACAGGGTAGCAATCCGATCAAAGATGCCACCGTGAAGTTGAGGATATCCCCAAATCTCCAAAAGTGTCCTCCCCTGTGCGGGTGAATAATAACACAAGAAAATGTTCTGCCATGGAAGACTTGCCTGTCGTGGCTTTCATACTGGACGGAGGCAAAAAAAAAAAAATTAAGTTTAACAAAATGTGTTTTCCTAAAATACTTCATCTGCCCTCATTAGGGTTAGAGTCAGAATTCACTAAGGTTACATGACCCTAAAACTAGGGACCCCTAACCACGTAGCAAAAGCAATTGAAGAGCACCCTGGAGGAATATGCATTAAAGTTGGGCTAAACATATCTTGGATAGATAAAGTTCCATAGGATTTGAGGTTACTGCCCCCAAATCACAAAGCACATTGGAAATTAGCTAATGCTGCTGAGAGTTATGAAACACAATGAAAGAATATTAGCATATTAGAATTATGTAAAAGAAAATACAAAATATGCATGGTTAACATATGCAAGGAAATGAAAGAGTGTACCAAAAGCATGATAAGGAATGTGTTATTTACAGATTTGAAAAGGAACAAAAAGAAAACTCTTAAAAATGAAGAATAAGGAATAGAAATTTGAAAGTCAGTGGCTATATTAGAAAGCAGGAGAGACAAAGCCAAGGAGAGAATTATAAAATGGGTAAATGCTTCAAAATAATTAATTCTGAATGTAAGAAGGAGAGATGAGATTTAAAATATTAAAGAGAAAGGAAGAATTATAAGTGATAGAATGAAAAAAATATATAACGTTTCTAATTGGCTTTTCAGAGGAGAGAAGGCGAAGATACAATCTTTGAAGAGGTATTGGCTGGTTATTTTTTCATAGTTTTTAAATTTTATTTTGATTCCAGTTAACATACATTGTTGTATTAGTTTCAGGTGTACAGTATAGCGATTCAGTATTTCCACGCATCACCCAGTGCTCATCACAAGTGCACTTTTTAATCCCCATCACCTATTTCATCCCTCCCCCCAACCACCTCCCTCTGGTAACCATCGGTTCCTTCTCTATAGTTAACAGTCTGTTTCTTGATTTCCCTCTCCCTCCCTCCCTCCCTCTCTCTCTCTCTGTCTTATTTTTTCCCTTTGATCGTTTCTTCCCCTTTGAGTTTAAATTTAAATTCCAGTTAGTTCACATACAGTGTAATATTAATTCATGTATAGAATTCAGTGATTCATCACTTACACACAACACACAGTTCTCATCACGACAAATACCCTTCTTAACACCCTTCACCCATCTAGCCCTTCCCCTGGCCCACTTTCCTTCCGGCAACCCTCAGTTTGTTTTTTACAGTTAAGAGTCTGTTTTCTGGTTTGCCTCTATTTTCCCCCCTAAACTCGTCTGTTTTGGTTCTTAAATTTCACATATGAGTGAAACCATATGGCATATTTGCCTTTCTCTGACTGACTTATTTTGCTAAGCATAATACTCTCTAGCTCCATCCACGTCACTGGAAATGGCAAGATGGCATTCTTTTTGATGGCTGAGTTACAGTCCATTGTATGCATATACCACATCTTCTTTATCCATTCATCAGTCCATGGACATTTGGGATCTTTCCATAATTTGGCTATTGCTGATAATGCTGCTGTAAATGTCGCGGTGCATGCATACTTTCAAATCAGTATTTTTGTACCCTTTGGGTAAATACCTAGTAGTGCAATTGCTGGATCACAGGATGGTTCTAATTTAATTTTCTGAGCAACCTCCTTACTCTTTTTCAGAGTGGCTGCAGTTTGCATTCCCACCAGCAGGGCAAAAGTGTTCCACTTTCTCCGCATCCTCACCAACATCTGTTGTTTTCTTGTATTGTTATTTTTAGCCATTTTGACAAGTGTGAGGTGATAGCTCATGGTGGTTTTGATTTGTATTTCTCTGATGATGGGTGATGTTGAGTGTCTTTTCATGTGTCTGTTAGCCATCTGGATGTCTTCTTTGGAAAAGTGTCTATTCACATCTTCTGCCCATTTTTAAACTGGATTATTTGTTTTTTGGGTGTAGACTTCTATGAGTTCTTTATGTATTTTGGATACTAATGCTTTATCCGATATGTCATTTAGGAAGATCTTCTCCCATCATTCTTTTTATGGTTAGGTAGTATTCTAGTCTCTCTCTCTCTCTCTCTCTCTCTCTCTGTCTCTGTCTCTCTCTCTCTCTCTCTCTGTGTGTGTGTGGCACATCTTTATCCATTCATCTATTGATAGACAATTGGGTTGCTTCCATACTTTGGCTATTGTAAATAATGCTGCAGTAAACATGACCATGCATACATCTTTTCAAATTAGTGTTTTCATGTTATTTGGGTAAATACCCAATAGTGGCATTGCTGGGTCATATGGTAATTCTATTTTCAGCTTTTGTTGTTGTTGTTGTTGTTGTTAAGAAAACTCCATACTGTTTTCCACAGTGGCTGTACCAGTTTATATTCCCACCAACAGTGCACAAGAGTTCCTTTTTTTTTCCACATCCTTACCAACTCTTGTTGTTTGTTATGTTTTTTTATTTGACCATTTGGACAAGTATGAGTTGATCTCTCTTTTTTTTTACAAACTTTCTATTCAGGTGTACTGAGTCAAAATCTGTATGTTTCCACATATCTCAGATTATTCATATACACACGAAGGTTTGGGAAGTACTGAGCTAGGTAACGCATGAACAAAAAGCCTGAAATTCTTCCTATTTTCACTATGTTTATTTCTCATGAATGCTACCTAACCACCACAAGTAAGCAAAAGGGTTCTGCTTACCATAGTCACTCAAGGATTAAGTCTTTGGAATAGCTATTTTCTCAAACATTGCCAGTTGTTTTTCCAAAGGTAAAAATCTAAGATGGTTCTTTCATCAGCCTACCAGACTATCAAATAAGTAAATTATCGATGTCACTGATGTCTTCTTTCTTTTTCTACTTTCTCCTTCTTTTGCGTTACTAACAAATTTTGATCTTACCTCAAGTATAACATTTAACCTATTGCATTAATTTTTGGTATGTTTGTCGTTTCTCTGTTTGCTTCATTGCGATAGAGCCCATCTTTTCTTGTACATCTTTACATATTGAATGTTAAGTTCAGAAAAGTTTATGATTTGTGGAATTTTATATTTTGCAAATTAACACATTTAGAATGAGAGACTTTTTTCCAGATTAAGAAATACATCAATTGCTTTAGAAGAGAACTTAGTACTAGGAAGGCCCTATTAAAACATGTCAGCATCTGAGGTCAGAATGAGGAGACCTTTTCTGAATTCAGTAAGGATGGTGAATGGGAATAGTTTGACCGATGAACTTAACACCTTTGATAGCATGTCTTATCTACAGAAAACGAATGAAAAGTTGAAAGTATGAGTATACCCTGACTGCAATACTGATCCTCCTAGGGGGCAGGACGGAAAGTACCTTTCACATTGCCCAAATGTGAAACTCTAGCTACTTTTGAATTTTAATTAGTTGTTTTCTACAAAGCACATATTCTGCAAGTTAGAGATAGTTTATAATATTTAGCCATCTGCAGCCAATATTTGTAGCCTACTAAAGCCTAGATTCCCTTTCTCCCCTGTTTCTTATAAATCATCTTATACATCCATGACCTGTCTTTTCTAATAGTGCTGAAGACCAATGCAATGAAGAGACTATTAGAATATTGGTACTAGGTCACAAGATGTCTTTGATATTAGCTCAAACAGTCCACACTGTAAATGTATGATTGTTCTTATATAATGGTTAAGACAACTGAGGAAAATGTGATTACGTGATTTTTCTCAGCTTTGTAGTGCTAGAGGGTTTATGGAGGCAAATTTATCAATTATCCTTTATAATTCTTAGAAAATTAGAAATAGAACTTTGGACAAACTAAAAGTTGCTAATACTGAATTCTTATGTATCCCTCTTTGTGCCAAGAATTTATTTCTGGAAAAAACTCACAATTTTATTACATGCTCATAAATTTATTGAAGATGTATTAAATTTTGGAAGTATTTAATTGAGTATTTCATATATCTTTATATAAAGTTCACTGGAAGAAATTTCCATAAAGCTTTAGAAAACATAAATTGAGGGGCGCCTGGGTGGCGCAGTCGGTTGGGCGTCCGACTTCAGCCAGGTCACGATCTCGCAGTCCGTGAGTTCGAGCCCCGCGTCGGGCTCTGGGCTGATGGCTCAGAGCCTGGAGCCTCTTTCCGATTCTGTGTCTCCCTCTCTCGCTGCCCCTCCCCCGTTCATGCTCTGTCTCTCTCTGTCCCAAAAATAAATAAACGTTGAAAAAAAAATTAAAAAAAAAAAGAAAACATAAATTGATAGTACAAACAATTAAGATATAAAGATTATGACAAAGGAAAAAGAAAAATCTGGAAAAATCTCAGTTTTTCGCAAACTTTTTCTTTCAACAAGAGATCACAGAATTCTGAAATGGACCTCTTTAATTTAAAAATGACCCTCTTCAACATACTTTGTTTCATGGCATGCAGAAATTGAGCTGTTTGGGGCACCTGGGTGGATCAGTCAATTGAGCCTCCTACTTCAGCTCAGGTCATGATCTCCTAGTTCCTGTCCTTACATTGGGCTCCCTGCTGCCAGCCAGTCAGTGCAGAACCTGCTTCAGATCCTCTGTCTCCCTCCTCTGCCCCCTCCCCCACTTGCGCTCTCTCAAAAGTAAATAAACATTTAAAATATTTAAGTTGCACCTGATTTTCTTAGTATTGAAAATATATTAAGCCACCTGGGTGGCTCAGTTGGTTAAGTGTCCAACTCTTAGTTTTGGCTCAGGTCATGATCTAATAGTTCATAGGATCAAACCCTTTATTGGGCTCTGCACTGATGCTGGAAACTGCTTGGAATTCTCTCTCCCTCTCTCTCTCTCATTCTCCAAATAAATAAACTTAAAAAAAAGAAAATATATCTATGTCCTTACTATCAAGTTTAGGAAATCAGTCTAGCTTAAAGAAGCAAGAGACTTAACCATAAAAGTGTCATTTTCCTTCTCTCTATTCTATAGCCATCAAGAGCTCAGAATTGACAACTGGTCTACCCAAAAATCAGTATACTAGCTCTCAGTCCTTCATCAGGGCTGATCTTATTCCGTACTTCTAAAAGAATAGGAAGAAGGGCACCTGGGTGGTTTAGTTGGTTAAGTTTCCAACTTCGGCTCAGATCATGATCTCATGATTTGTGAGTTCCAGCCCTTTGTTAAGCTCTGCACTGACAGCATGGGCCTGCTTCAGATTCTCTGTCTCCCTCCCTCTCTTCCCCTCCCCTGCTCATGGACGCTCACTTGCAGGCACTCACTCACGCTCTCTCAAAAATAAATAAATAAACATTAAAAAATAAAAGAAAAGAGAGGTATGTGTCAACTTTTTGGCCAACGTTACTTCACTCTTACTAGAAGGCAAGTACATGAGGAAATAAAATACTTAGCTGCATTTAGTAATAATGAGTTAATTCCAAGCAAGGTAAACAAATAAACAACACATATTTGAAATCTTTTAGAAAGTAGTGAATAGGCTAAAACAGTTGTGAGCATTCAGTGAGGAAATATGATCATTGAATATTGCTGGGAATTTGTTTTTGTTGGGGTCAGTGATTGGTTTCAAGCAATAATCCCAGATTTGTTTACATGTTAGAATAATTTGGAATATTTAAAAAGTGATGCCCAAGGTGTACCCTAGATTAATTAAGTTAGAATTCTCTGGGGAAGTACTTTAGACATCAATATATATATGAATAATAAAATGATGTAATATTAGTAATAAATAATTTATAATATAAGTATATGAATATAGCATTATAAAATACATTAATTTATTAAAATAAATAAAATAATATAAATATATATTTCCATATTTCTTTTTCTTCATAATTGTTTTTCTTCCTAATTATTTTTAATAAAGTGCAGTCGACACAGAATATTACATTAGTTTTAGTTGTAAAACATAGTGATTTGACAAATCTGTTCAGGCATCAATATATTTTTTAAGCTCTCTAGAGATTCTAATATGGAGCCACTTTTGAGATCCACTGGTTTAATTACTGTCTATTTTTTTTAAATTCTAGTTAGTTAACATACATTGCAATATTGGTTTCTAGAGTATAATTCAGTGACTTGTCACCTATGTACAACATCCAGTGCTCATCACAAGAAGTGCCCTCTTTAATATCCATTACCCATCTAGGCCATCCCCCCCCCACCTCCCTCAATCAACCCTGTTTGTTCTCTGTCCTTAAGGGGATCTTATGGCTTGTTTCCCTTTTTCCTTTTTTTCTGGTCCCCCTCCCATATGTGCATCTGATTTTTTTCGTAAATTCCACATATGAGTGAGATCATATGGTGTTGGTCTTTCTCTGACTGACTTATTTAACTTAGCATAATACACTTTAGCTCCATCCACAACATTGCAAATGACCACAGTTTCACTTTTTTGATGGCTGAGTGATATTCCATTGTATATGTATGCCACATCTTCTTTACTCATTCATCAGTCAGTTGGCATTTGGGTTCTCTCCATAGTTTGACTATTGATGATAATGCTGCAGTAAACATTGGAGTGCATGTATCCCTTCAAATCTGTACTTTTATATCCTTTATGTAAATTTCTAGTAGTGCAATTGCTGGGTCATAGGGTAGTTATATTTTTAACTTTTTGAGGAACCTCTGTACTATTCTTCAGAGTGACTATACCAGTTTGCATTCCCACCAACAGTGCAAGAGGGTTCACCATTCTCTGCATCCTCCCCAACACCTGTTGTCTCGTGTGTGTGTATGTGTGTGTGTGTGTGTGTGTTTTTAATATATGAAATTTATTGTCAAATTGGTTTCCATACAACACCCAGTGCTCATCCCAAAAGGTGCCCTCCTCAATACCCATCACCCACCCTCCCCTCCCTCCCACCCCCCATCAACCCTCAGTTTGTTCTCAGTTTTTAAGAGTCTCTTATGCTTTGGCTCTCTCCCACTCTAACCTCTTTTTTTTTTTCCTTCCCCTCCCCCATGGGTTTCTGTTAAGTTTCTCAGGATCCACATAAGAGTGAAACCATATGGTATCTGTCTTTCTCTGTATGGCTTATTTCACTTAGCATCCCACTCTCCAGTTCCATCCACGTTGCTACAAAGGGCCATATTTCATTCTTTCTCATTGCCACGTAGTACTCCATTGTGTATATGAACCACACTTTCTTGATCCATTCATCAGTTGATGGACATTTAGGCTCTTTCCATAATTTGGCTATTGTTGTGAGGGCTGCTATAAACATTGGGGTACAAGTGCCCCTATGCATCAGTACTCCTGTATCCCTTGGGTAAATTCCTAGCAGTGCTACTGCTGCATCATAGGGTGGGTCTATTTTTAATTTTTTGAGGAACCTCCACACTGTTTTCCAGACCGGCTGCACCAGTTTCATCCCCACCAACAGTGCAAGAGGGTTCCCGTTTCTCCACATCCTCTCCAGCATCTATAGTCTCCTGATTTGTTCATTTTGGCCACTCTGACTGGCGTGAGGTGATATCTGAGTGTGGTTTTGATTTGTATTTCCCTGATGAGGAGTGACGCTGAACATCTTTTCATATGCCTGTTGGCCATCCGGATGTCTTCTTTAGAGAAGTGTTTATTTTTGAGTTTATTTTTGTGAACGGCGCGAGAAAGTGGTCTAGTTTCAATTTTCTGCATGTTGCTGTCTTCTTTAGAGAAGTGTCTATTCATGTTTTCTGCCCATTTCTTCACTGGGTTGTTTGTTTTTCGGGTGTGGAGTTTGGTGAGCTCTTTATAGATTTTGGATACTAGCCCTTTGTCCGATATGTCATTTGCAAATATCTTTTCCCATCCCGTTGGTTGCCTTTTACTTTTGTTGGTTGTTTCCTTTGCTGTGCAGAAGCTTTTTATCTTCATAAGGTCCCAGTAATTCACTTTTGCTTTTAATTCCCTTGCCTTTGGGGATGTGTCGAGTAAGAGATTGCTACCACTGAGATCAGAGAGGTCTTTTCCTGCTTTCTCCTCTAAGGTTTTGATGGTTTCCTGTCTCACATTCAGGTCCTTTATCCATTTTGAGTTTATTTTTGTGAATGGTGTGAGAAAGTTGTCTAGTTTCAACCTTCTGCATGTTGCTGTCCAGTTCTCCCAGCACCATTTGTTAAAGAGACTGTCTTTTTTCCATTGGATGTTCTTTCCTGCTTTGTCAAAGATGAGTTGGCCATACGTTTGTGGGTCTAGTTCTGGGGTTTCTATTCTATTCCATTGGTCTATGTGTCTGTTTTTGTGCCAATACCATGCTGTCTTGATGATGACAGCTTTGTAGTAGAGGCTAAAGTCTGGGATTGTGATTCCTCCTGCTTTGGTCTTCTTCTTCAAAATTACTTAGGCTATTCGGGGCCTTTTGTGGTTCCATATGAATTTTAGGATTGCTTGTTCTAGTTTCAAGAAGAATGCTGGTGCAATTTTGATTGGGATTGCATTGAATGTGTAGATAGCTTTGGGTAGTATTGACGTTTTGACAATATTTATTCTTCCAATCCATGAGCAGGGAATGTCTTTGCGTTTCTTTATATCTTCTTCAATTACCTTCATAAGCTTTCTATAGTTTTCAGCATACAGATCTTTTACATCTTTGGTTAGGTTTATTCCTAGGTATTTTATGCTTCTTGGTGCAATTATGAATGGGATCAGTTTCTTTATTTGTCTTTCTGTTGCTTCATTGTTAGTGTATAAGAATGCAACTGATTTCTGTACATTGATTTTGTATCCTGCAACTTTGCTGAATTCATGTATCAGTTCTAGCAGACTTTTGGTGGAGTCTATCGGATTTTCCATGTATAATATCATGTCATCTGCAAAAAGCGAAAGCTTGACTTCATCTTTGCCAATTTGGATGCCTTTGATTTCCTTTTGTTGTCTGATTGCTGATGCTAGAACTTCCAACAATATGTTAAACAACAGCGGTGAGAGTGGACATCCCTGTCGTTTCCTGATCTCAGGGAAAAAGCTCTCAGTTTTTTCCCCATTGAGGATGATGTTAGCTGTGGGCTTTTCATAAATGGCTTTTATGATATTTAAGTATGTTCCTTCTATCCCAACTCTCTCGAGGGTTTTTATTAACAAAGTTTGCTGAATTTTGTCAATGCCTTTTTTTCATTGATTGACAGGATCATATGGTTCTTATCTTTTCTTTTATTAATGTGATGCATCACGTTGATTGATTTGTGAATGTTGAACCAGCCCTGCATCCCAGGAATGAATCCCACTTGACCATGGTGAATAATTCTTTTTATATGCCGTTGAATTCGATTTGCTAGTATCTTATTGAGAATTTTTGCATCCATATTCATCAGGGATATTGGCCTGTAGTTCTCCTTTTTTACTGGGTCTCTGTCTAGTTTAGGAATCAAAGTAATATTGGCTTCATAGAATGAGTCTGGAAGTTTTCCTTCCCTTTCTATTTTTTGGAAAATCTTGAGAAGGCTAGGTATTATCTCTGCTTTAAATGTCTGGTAGAACTCCCCTGGGAAGTCATCTGGTCCCAGACTCTAATTTGTTGGGAGATTTTTGATGACTGATTCAATTTCTTCACTGGTTATGGGTCTGTTCAAGCTTTCTATTTCCTCCTGATTGAGTTTTGGAAGCGTGTGGGTGTTTAGGAATTTTTCCATTTCTTCCAGGTTGTCCACTTTGTTGGCACATAATTTTTCATAGTATTCCCTGATAATTGCTTGTGTCTCTGAGGGATTGGTTGTATTAATTCCATTTTTCATGATTTTATCTATTTGGGTCATCTCCCTTTTCTTTTGAGAAGCCTGGCTAGACGTTTATCAATTTTGTTTATTCTTTCAAAAAACGAACTCTTGGTTTCGTTGATCTACTCTACAGTTTTTTTAGATTCTATATTGTTTATTTCTGCTCTGATCTTTATTATTTCTCTTCTTCTGCTGGGTTTAGGCTGCCTTTGCTGTTCTGCTTCTAGTTCCTTTAGGTGTGCTGTTAGAATTTGTATTTGGTATTTTTCTTGTTTCTTGAGATAGGCCTGGATTGCAATGTATTTTCCTCTCAGGACTGCCTTCGCTGCATGCCAAAGCGTTTGGATTGTTGTATTTTCATTTTCGTTTGTTTCCATATATTTTCAATTTCTTGTCTAATTGCCTGGTTGACTCACTCATTCTTTAGTAGGGTGTTCTTTAACCTCCATGCTTTTGGAGGTTTTCCAGACTTTTTCCTGTGGTTGATTTCAAGCTTCATAGCATTGTGGTCTGAAAGTATGCATGGTATAATTTCAATTCTTGTAAACTTATGGAGGGCTGTTTTGTGACCCAGTATATGATCTATCTTGGAGAATGTTCCATGTGCACTCGAGAAGAAAGTATATTCTGTTGCTTTGGGATGCAGAGTTCTAAATATATCTGTCAAGTCCATCTGATCCAGTGTATCATTCAGGGCCCTTGTTTCTTTATTGACCATGTGTCTAGATGTTCTATCCATTTCTGTAAGTGGAATGTTGAAGTCCCCTGCAATTACCACATTCTTATCAATAAGGTTGCTTATGTTTGTGAGTAGTTGTTTTATATATTTGGGGGCTCCGGTATTCGGCGCATAGACATTTATAATTGTTAGCTCTTCCTGATGGATAGACCCTGTAATTATTATATAATGCCCTTCTTCATCTCTTGTTACAGCCTTTAATTTAAAGTCTACTTTGACTTATACAAGTATGGCTACTCCAGCTTTCTTTTGACTTCCAGTTGCATGATAAATAGTTCTCCATCCCCTCACTTTCAATCTGAAGGTGTCCTCAGGTCTAAAATGAATCTCTTATAGACAGCAAATAGATGGGTCTTGTTTTTTTATCCATTCTGATACCCCATGTCTTTTGGTTGGCACATTTAGTACATTTACATTCAGTGTTATTATAGAAAGATATGGGTTTAGAGTCATTGTGATGTCTGTAGGTTTCATGCTTGTAGCGATGTCTCTGGGACTTTGTCTCACAGCATCCCCCTTAGGACCTCTTGTAGGGCTGGTTTAGTGTGAGGAATTCCTTCAGTTTTTGTTTGTTTGGAAGACCTTTATCTCTCCTTCTATTCTAAATGACAGACTTGCTAGATAAAGGATTCTCGGCTGCATATTTTTTCTGTTCATCACATCGAAGATTTCCTGCCATTGCTTTCTGGCCTGCCAAGTTTCAGTAGAGAGATCGGTCACGAGCCTTATAGGTCTCCCTTTATATGTTAGAGTACGTTTATCCCTAGCTGCTTTCAGAATTTTCTCTTTATCCTTGTATTTTCCCAGTTTCACTATGATATGTCATGCAGAAGATCGATTCAAGTTACATCTGAAGGGAGTTCTCTGTGCCTCCTGGATTTCATTGCCTTTCTCCTTCCCCAGATCAGGGAAGTTCTCAGCTATGATTTCTTCAAGTACCCCTTCAGCACCTTTCCCTCTCTCTTCCTCCTCTGGAATACCAATTGTGCGTAGATTATTTCTCTTTAGTGCATCACTTAGTTCTTTAATTTTCCCCTCATACTCCTGGATTTTTTTTATCTCTCTTTTTCTCAGCTTCCTCTTTTTCCATAATTTTATCTTCTAGTTCACCTTTTCTCTCCTCTGCCTCTTCAATCTGAGCCGTGGGTGTTTCCATTTTATTTTGCAACTCGTTGATAGCATTTTTAGCTCCTCCTGGCTGTTCCTTAGTCCGTTGATCTCTGTAGCAATAGATTCTCTGCTGTCCTCTATACTGCTTTCAAGCCCAGCGATTAATTTTATGACTATTATTCTAAATTCACTTTCTGTTATATTATTTAAATCCTTTTTGATCAGTTCATTAGCTGTTGTTATTTCCTGGAGATTCTTTTGAGGGGAATTCTTCTGTTTGGTCATTTTGGATAGTCCCTGGAGTGGTGCAGACCTGCAGGGCACTTCCCTTGTGCTGTAGTGTATAACTGGAGTTGGTGGGCGGGGCCGCAGTCAGACCTGATGTCTGCCCCCAGCCCACCTCTGGGGCCACAGTCAGACTGGTGTGTGCCTTCTCTTCCCCTCTCCTAGGGGTGGGATTCACTGTGGGGTGTCGTGGCCCATCTGGGCTACTTGCACACTGCCAGGCTTATGGTGCTGGGGATCTGGTGTATTAGCTGGGGTGAATCGCAGGGTGCACGGGGCGGGAGGGGCAGGCTCAGCTCACTTTTTCTTTGGAGATCTGCTTCCGGAGGGGCCCTGTGGCACCGGGAGTGAGTCAGACCCGCCAGAGTGATGGATCCGCAGAAACACAGCGTTGGGTGTTTGCGTGGTACAAGCAAGTTCCCTGGCAGGAACTGGTTCCCTTTGGGATTTTGGCTGGGGGGTGGGCGAGGGAGATGGTGCTGGTGAGCGCCATTCTTCCCCGCCAAACTGAGTTCTGTCCTCGCGGGGCTCAGCAACTCTCCCTCCAGTTGTCCTCCAGCCTTCCCGCTCTCTGAGCAGAGCTGTTAACTTACAGCCTTCCAGATGTTAAGTCCCGCTTGCTGTCAGAACACACTCCATCTGGCCCCTCTGCTTTTGCAAGCCAGACTCAGGGTCTGTGCCTGGCCGGCGGGCTGCCCCTCCACCCTGGCTCCCTCCTGCCAGTCTGTGTAGCGCGCACAGCCTCACCGCCCTTACTACCCTCTTCCATGGGCCTCTCGTCTGTGCTTGGCTCCAGAGAATCTGTTCTGCTAGTCTTCTGGTGGTTTTCTGGGTTATTTATGCAGGTGTGGGTGGAATCTAAGTGATCAGCAGGACGCGGTGAGCCCAGCGTCCTCCTACACTGCCATCTTCCCTCAATCCTAAATAATCTCTTGTGTGTGTGTGTTTTTTTAAGTTTATTTATTTTGGGAGAGAGAGTGTGTGAAAACAGGGGAGGGATAGAGAGAGAGAGAGGCAGAGAGAGAATTCCAAGTAGTCTCAATGCTTTCAGGGCAGAGTCTGACAAGAGGCTCAATCTCACAAATCAAGAGATCATGACCTGAGCCAAAATCAAGATTTAGACACAAAACCAATGAACCACCCAGGTACCCCATCTTATGTTTTTACTTTTAGCCACTTTGACAGGTGTGAGGTGATATCTCACCATGGTTTTGATTTGTATTTCCCTGATGATGAGTGGTTTCAAACATCTTTTCATGTGTCTGTTAGCCATCTGGAGGTCTTCTTTGGAAAATTATCTATTCATGTCTTCTGCCCATTTCTTAAATGGATTATTTAGTTTTTGGGTGTTGAGTTTGAGAAGCTCTTTACAGATTTTGGGTATTAAGCCCTTATCATATATGTCATTGCAAATATCTTCTCCAATTCCATAAACTACCTTTTATTTTTGCTTTTGTTTCCTTTGTTATGCAGCATTTCATCTTGATGAAATCCCAGTAGTTCATTTTTGCTTTTGTTACCCTGCCTTCAGCAACGTGTCTAGTAAGAAGTTGCTTCAGTGTAGGTCAAAGAGGTTGTTGGCTGTATTCTCCTCTAGGATTTTGATGGGTTCCTGTCTCACATTTAGGTCTTTCATCCATTTTGAGTTTATTTTTGTGTATGGTGTAAGAAAGTGGTCCAGTTTCATTCTTTTGCATGTTGCTGTCTAGGTTTCCCAAAGCCATTAGTTGAAGAGACTTCCTTTTTTCCACTGGATATTCTTTCCTACTTTGTCAGGATTAGTTGACCACATAGTTGTGGGTCCATTTCTGGTTCTCTATTCTGTTCCTTTGATGTACGTGTTTTTGTGCCACTACTATACTGTCTTGATGACTACAGCTTTGTAATATAGCTTGAAATCCAGAGTTGTGATGCCTCCAGTTTTTTCTTTTTCAGAATTGCTTTGGCTATTTGGGTTCTTTTGTGGTTCCATATAAATTTTAGGATTGTTTGTTCTAGGTCTGTGAAAAAATGCTGTTGGTATTTTGATAAGGATTGCATTGAATGTGTAGCTTGCTTTGGGTAGTATAGATATTTTAACAATGTTTGTTCTTCTAGTCCATGAGCATGGAATACTTTTCCATTTCTTTGTGTCTGCTTCCATTTCTTTCATAAGCACTCTATAGTTTTCAGAGTACAGATCATTTACCTCTTTAGTTAGGTTTATTCTTAGGTATCTTATTGTTTTTGGTGCAGTTGCAAATGGGAATGATTCCTTGATATCCTTTTCTGCTGCTTCATTATTGGTGTATAGAAATGCAACATATTTCTGCATATTGATTTTATATCCTGCAACTTTGTTGAATACATATATTAGTTCTAGCAGTTTTTTTGGTGGAGTCTTTGGGTTTTCTATGTAGAGTACCATGCTGTCTGCAAATAGTGAAAATTTGACTCCTTTCTTGCCAATTTAGATGTCTTTTATTTCTTTTTGTGGTCTGATTGCTGAGGCTAAGACTTCTAGTACTATGTTAAATAGTAATGGTGAGAGTCAACATCTTTGTCTTGTTCCTGACCATAAGGGAAAGACTCCGTTTTTCCCCATTGAAGGCGATATTAGCTTTGAGTCTTTCATATATGGCTTTCATGATGTTGAGGTTATGTTCTATCTATCCCTACTTTGTTGACGGTTTTGATCAAGAAAGGAGGCTGTATTTTGCCAAATGCTTTTTCTGCATATGGTTCATATGGTTCTTATCCTTTCTTTTATTAATGTGGGGTGTCACATTCATTGAAATGTGAAGATTGAACCACTCTCACAACCTAGGTATAAATCTCACTTGATTGTAGTGAATAATTCCTTTAATGTACTGTTGAATTTGATTTGCTAATATTTTATTGAGAATTTTTGCGTCCATGTTCATCAGGGATATTGACCTGTAGTTCTCTTTTAATGGGGTCTTCGTCTGGTTTTGGAATCAAGGTAATGCTGACTTCTTAAAATGTGTCTGGAAGTTTTCCTTCCATTTCTATTTTTTGGAAAAGTTTGAGAAGAATAGGTAGTGACTCTTCTCTAACTGGTAGAATTCCCCTGGGAAGCCATCTGGCTCAGGACTTTTGTTTGTTGGGAGATTTTTAATAACTGATTCAATTTATTTTCTGGCTGTGGGTCTATTCAAATTTTCTATTTCTTCCTGCTCCAGTTTTGGTAGTTTATAGGTTTCTAGGAATTTGTCCAGTTTTTCCAGGTTGCCCAGTTTGTTGGCATATGGTTTTTCATAGTATTCTCTTATAATTATTTGTATTTTTGTGTGTGTGTTGGTTGTGATCTGTCATTCATGTTTGTATCTGTTGCGTCCCTTGTCTTTTCTTTTTGATAAGTCTGGCTAGGGGTTTATCAATTTTATTACTCTTTCAAAGAACCAGCTCTTAATTTTGTCAATCCGTCTACTGTGTTGTTGTTGTTGTTGTTGTTGTTGTGTGTGTGTGTTTCTATATTATTTATTTCTGCTCTAATGTTTATGATTTCCCTTCTTCTGCTTGCTTTAGGCTTTATTTGCTGTTCTTTTTCTAGCTCCTTTAGGTGTAAGGCTAGAATGTATATTTGGGACCTTTCTTACTTCTTGAAGTAGGCCTGTATTCCAATATACTTCCCTCTAAGGACCTCATTTGCTGCATCCCAAAGGTTTTGGAACACTGCCATGTTTTCATTTTCATTTGCTTTCTTGAATTTTTTTAAGTTTTGTTTTTAATTTCCTAGTTAATCCATTCACTTTTTAGTAGGATGTTCTTTAATCTCCATATATTTGAAGTATTTCCAAATTTTTTTCTTGTGGGTGACTTCAAGCTTCATACCATTGTAATCTGAAAATAAACATGGTATGATCTCTCTTTTTATACTTGTTGAGGGATTATTTGTGACCTAGCATGTGATCTCTTCTAGAGAATGTTCTGTGTGCATTTGGAAAGAATGTGCATTCTGCTGCTGTAGGATAAAATGTTCTGAATATATCTGTCAAGTCCATCGGGTCCAGTGTGTCATTCAAACCCACTTTTTCCTTGGTGCTTTTCATCTGTCCATTGTTATAAGTGGGGTGTCAAAGTTCCCTACTATTACTATATTATTATCAATGAGTTTCTTTATGGGTTTTTTTTTTGTTGTTGTTGTTAATTGATTTATATATTTGGGTGTTCCAAGTTGGGGGCATATATTTACAATTGTTAGATCTTTTTGATGAATAGACTCTTTAATTATGATATAATGCCCTTCTCCATCTCTTGTTACAATCTTTGTTATAAAATCCAGTTTGTTGGTATAACTATGGCTACTCCAGCCTTCTTTTGATGCCCATTAGCATGATAGATGGTTCTTCATTACCACACTTTCAATCTGCAGGTGTCTTTAGGTCTAAAATGAGTCTTTTATGGGCAGCATATAGATGGATATTGTTTGTTTGTTTATTTATCCATTCTCCTAACCTATGTCTTTTGATTGGAACATTTATTCCATTTACATTCAAAGTGATTATTGAAAGATATGAGTTCAGTGCCATTTTCTTATCTATAGACTTGGGGTTTCTGATGATGTTCCCTGGTCCTTTCTAGTCTTTGTTGCTTTTGGTCTTTTTTTTTCCACTCAAAGAGTCCCCCTTAAAATTTCTTGCCGGGCTGGTTTAGTGTTCAGGAACTCCTTAAGTTTTTATTTGGGAAGCTCTTTATCTCCCCTTCTATTTGAATGATAGCCTTGCTGGATAAAGAATTCTTGGCTATGTATTTTTCCCATTCACCACATTGCATATTTCCTACCACTCCCTTCTGGCCTGCCAAGTTTCTGTGGACAGATCTGCTGCAAACCTGTATTGTCTTCTCTTGTAGGTTAAGGACTTTTTTTTCCCTTGCTGCTTTCAGGATTCTTTCCTTGTCTGTGTATTTTTCAAATTTGACTATAATGTGCTTTGGTGATGGTCAGCATTTGTTGCATTTAATGGGACTTCTCTGTGCTTCTTGGATTTTGATGTCTGTGTTCTTTCCCAGATTAGGGAAGTTTTCAGCTATAGTTTGTTCAATTAAACCTTCTGCTCTTTTTTCTCTCTCCTCATCCTCTGAGATTCCTATGATATAAATATTACCACATTTTAGTAAGTCACTGACTTCCCTAAGTCAGTCTGCATGATCCATTATCTTTTTTTCCTTCTTCTTTCCAGCATCATTATTTTCCATAATTATAACTTCTGTAATACGGATTCTTCTTCTGCTTTGTCCATCCTTGGTTCTATGGCCTCCATTTGGTATTGCATCTTGGTTATAGCATTTTTAATTTTGGTCTGACTAATTCTTATAATCATTGTTTAAAATTCTAGTTCAAATATCTTATATCCATATTGATGGATCCCTGGTTGTTAGCTCTACTTCCTTTTCTTTCTTTTGGGGTGAATTTTTCCATCTCATCATTTTGTCCAGAAAAGAAAAGAAGAAATAGAAAACAAAACAAAAAACAAAGGAAAAAAAACCTCAAAAAACCAAAAAGACCAGATCCTAGATATGTTTTGTTCTGCTTGTTAAAAGAATCTACACCCATTCCCCCCCAAAATAATAAAATAAAATGAAAATAAATAAAAATAAAAAACAATATATATGTATACATATATATGTATACATGTATGTATACACATATACATATATATACACACATACACACACATGAAAATAAAAGTTAAAAAAGAAAAAATAAAAAGTGAAAAAATAAGAAAATAAATGAAAAAATAATTAAAAAATAAACAATGAAAGTAAAAAGGAAGCTAGATCCTATTTCCCTAGAGCTGAAGCTTTGCAGCACTCTATAATCAGTAGACTTGGTGTGAGTTGTTTATGCTGGTCATCTGGGGGAGGTACCTGCCATGTGATTCTCAGGCTGACTAGTTTCAGTGGAAATGTGCCTGCAGGACGCAGCCAGGCTGGGTTTGGTATAAGCTCTGGTGTCCACTAGGTGACACTGTTTTGCTCCCTGAAGACCTTCAGCGTTGAGGGGCAGGATGAATATGCGAGGGCCCTATTCTCTAGCCCCAGAGCTGAAAGTTTGCAACCCGTACTCTTCCGTGAGCCCTCACAGAGCCATCAGTCACCCCTTGTATATCTCAGGTTTCTGTCTAAGCCCTGCTTCTCCCTGCCTGTATCTGAGCTTTTTTGTCTCAAGCACCTGACTGAGCTTCAAAACTCCAAATTTCAGGGACTTCTGTGGGGTGGACCCACACTGTTCCTGTAGGGGAAGATTTCACCAGCTTTTGCTGTTTCCTGGCTGATCCCAGGAGAGCAGTGGCAGGACCACACAGCAGTTTGCAGTTTATGGCAAAACAGAGCAGAAAGCCAGCACCAAGACCTGCTGCTCTCAGCCAGCTTCCCTGCACCTATGCCTAGGAACAGTGCAGCATATTGGCACCACTGTTCTTGTGACCCAGGGGATCCTCAGACCGTGCTCTTGTGCCTAGGATTCCTCCCTGCTTTGCCACCCGAGCATCTTTAAGCCAGACACATCCTCCATAGCAACAGACTTCTACAAGTTCAGATTTTGCACTCCGCTTATTATAATGGTTTTTGGTATCCTCCCTCCCTGCCAGTGTATCCACAGCTATATCTCCCCCATGTCAACTCTTCACACCCCCTACCTTCCAAAAGGTGGCCGCATTTCTCCTTGTAGACTTGCAGTTTTTGTTCTCTCAGGCCTCTGATTTCTTGAGTGTTCAGAATGATTTGATAACTATCTAGGTGTGTTCAAGGGTTGAGACAAGCGTAGGGTCCCCCTACTTCTCTGCTATCTTAATTCTTCCCAAAGACCTAATTACAACCTATTCTTAGTACTGTAGTGATGCTGACATTACTCTAAAAGTCATACCAGCAACCACATTGTATCACTTACATTCAGCTCTCCTTTTGTCTGATAAATGAGGTTATGGGGATTATCTGTATAGAATAACACATACAGGAAAAACGGTTTTTTTCCTCTATTAAAAGGTTATTAAACTAGTTTGAGATTCTGTAACGATGATGATGATGCTATAATCATGTTTTCTTTGTAATTGCCCATTTCTTATGACAAAGATGCTGTCCTTGGCCAAACATTCCTCTGGTTCCTATGAACTCACTTCTCAAAGGTCTTGACTTTGAGCTTTTGTGTTTGTCTCTGCATTGTTCAATTTTAGAGAAGAATCTTACTAGGTCTATTTGACTGGAATCTTCCATCCTTAATATCTGATCACCCTCAATATCTGAGGATGTTCCTTGTCCTCTGTAGTCCTCCAGGTGATTTATGAAGAAATCACCTTCAGCAAAAATCTTGTTAGGTCAGTTTAGCCACGATCCTATGCTCACCGCTGATATAATTAATTATCTTAATCATTTTTCATCCACTGACAACTGCATCACCACGCCCCAACTGTAAATTCCCACTTTTGCTTGTTGTGTTTGGAATTGATTCTAGTCTCTCCTGCTGTCCACTGCAAAACCCCACTGCAGTGTCCCTTGCCCTGTCCAGATGGTCCTGAATAAAGTCTGCCTTACTAGTCTTTAACAAATGTCAAGAATTCTTTTTTTTAAACACTCATTGTAGCTATATATGAATCAGGAGCTATACATTTTGATCTTAGTATCCAAATTCTTCCTTTCTACCAGTCCATATTATTTCTTTTTAAAATATATTTTTTCACAAATATGTGAAACTCAGTTCAACTACCTCAGAAACACTAATTTTATGCCAACTTTACTAATCAGAAGCTCAGTGAGTACAACCCATTCCTAAGCATTTTTCACAAATCATCTGTGATATTTATGTTCACTAAACTTTTAAGCCCAGAAGCAGAGCCAGCGTTAAATATATATATATATATATATATATATATATATATATATATACACACATATGTATATATACGTATGTATATATATATGTGTGTGTGTGTGTATGTGTATATATGTGTATTTGTGTATATATACATATATATGTGTGTGTATATATATACACACATATATATATATATATATATATATACACACACACACGTGTGTGTGTGTAGGGATTAAGTATTATGGGAATATAGCAGCATAGAAATAGCACTATGAATTCATCTCGCCACGTAGATGATTAAATTAATCAATCAGTTTAATTAATTAATATGTAAATATATATGACCTTTAACCAGAAACATATCTTTTTAATGTTTATTTATTTATCTACAAGAATATTGCACAAATCAGAAAAGATGGGTCTCACCCGATGGAGGTTACAGAAGACTATCAGTGTTCTACTTTGTCCTCCTACAGGCCAGTGTCAGACAGCCCACTATGATCTTGCATTTGTCCCTGAAATAAAATCAAGAACAGGATGACTGAGGATAGAGCTCTAACAGTTATATTCTATTTTCTTTCTGTAATATCTGATCCATAAAGTTGTATAGTTTCTTTACTTGAGTCAGAGTATAGTTATGGTCAAAATAATGTAATATTTTCATGCATCATGAACTCTGGACACTAATTTATCTGTCAATCCAAACATGAAAAACACTTCTTTTCCAATAGCTAAGAAGCAGAAAGAAGATAGTAAAGTCAGTTATATAGCTGATATTTTCCATTAACATATTGTCATCTCAAAAAGTACCAGATGACTTGATGATATTAAGTTTACAAAGAAACTGATAATTCATAAAAATAATGTATTACTAGGGTTTATGTTTTATGAGATTTTCCCAGTATTTTGTTAAGCTATGAACCCAAACTTTCTGTTTGTGTGTATTTATGTGTCTGTGTATGTTGAGGGGAGGCAGTATATGAGGGAGCAGGCATGCACACATGTAAAGCTGTTTAAATAGGTCATTTAGACACTGAAATTATTTTATGACTATAAGAGATGTGAACTTTTTCAAACTGAAGGTCCTTGTTTTGTTCATCTTTGTTTTTTCTGCAAAATTTGTTAAAGCATCTTGAATACTAAGTGGTAAATTATATCTATCAGACTTGAATGCAAGTCAAATTTAGATAGGACTTATTAAGTGAGTATATGCTAGGTATTATCATATAAAAATAATCTTTGAGATTATTTTTTACTCTGGGCTAATAGTAACTTAGTATATTAATTTTTTAACCTAAAGTCTCTAGTAGATGGCTTAAATTCTCATGTACATAATCCATATTTAACTATACTACCAAAGCCAGAAGCCACGGATATTCCTCACCACTGTTTTGCACATATGACATTAAGTAAAGAAGAATAAAGAATGCTGAATTCAATAGAATTATTATAGAAATCAGGCTTATGAGAATGTCATTAATATCCTAAACTAGAAGAAATTTACAATACAAAATTTCAGAATGATTAGGCAATACCTATCAAATTTTAATAGTTTTGTAGGGTATATTTAGCCCAGTAATTTGAGCTCTGTTAAGGAATACTTGTCTCCTAATCAAAACTACAACTTGTCACAAATACTTGGATTCTTCCAGTTCTAGGTTAAAAAAAAAAAGGAAAGAGGAGAAAAAGAAAAACCCCAATTAAATATCAGAAGAGTTTTATAATCTAGGTATAAATAAGATATAAATACTTTCCAAACCAGAAAACTACCAGTTAGCAAAAATTCTGGGGTTATAGAGGATTATGGGAAGGTGGCAGTACAGAAAGCAGTAGGAATCCATCTCCCCACCTAGATAACAGTAGCTCTGGCTGCCTCGTCTGATGTAATTGTTTTAAAACTCTGGAGTGTATTGAAGGCTTGCAGCTTCCAGAGGAAAGGCTGGACAGTAAATTGCAGTTAATTCCCACCGATTTCAGCTCTTATCACAGTAGCAGCTACCCATATTCCACCTTTCAGCTCCATGGCAGGCAGCCTATGCATGTATGTGTTCCTGGAGTAGCTCTCAGGAGCCAGGGTTGGGAAAAATGACCTTGTCCTTCAAGTATTGTAAATCAGTGGTCTGATCATTGAATGCTACTTTCGATCTCAGAGGTACAGATGAAATGGTGGCTAGCCATTGTTTTTGCACTTCCTTCCACTGATGTAAGATCCTCCCCCTCCAACCGAAGTGACTTCCACTTCCAAGGGATTTTAAGGGCTGGAACCCTTTCTCCTCCCCTTTCATTTTTCTCTGTTTCCAAAGTTTGGAACCAGACATTAAAGACTAGGATACTTAAAAGCAGCTGCATACATGGGGGAAATCAGAAAGTCACTGAACATGCACAGGGAAAGGTGCTGGCTCAGAAAACACCTGAAAAGACTTAGGTTTACAGCTCAGACTGATCCTCAGCACAGAGGCAGCTTATGCCAATAAAAAGAATGGCAAAAACAAAAACATTAGACCCTAGGAAAGGGGAGGAATCTGACTTCTAGAGTTATTACATTATTAGATTCAAATGTCCAGTTTTCAAAAACAAAACAAACAAAAATCACAAGGAGTACAAAGAAGCAGAAAAGTATGATCTCCTCAAAGCAAAAACATAAATTGAAAGAAACTGTCCCTGAAAAAGATTTTCTGGTGGATCTACTAGGTAAAACTTTAAAATGATACTCTTAAATATACCAAAGAACTAATGGAAGATGTGAAGAAAGTAAAGAAAATCATGTATGAACACAATAGAAATGTCAGTAAACAGATCTAAAACCTAAAAGGAAAGTGAAAAGAAACTCTAGAGCTGGAAGATACAATAACTTACATGAAAATTTCACTAAAAGTATTTATAGACTAATTTGAGGAAGTAAAAAGAATTGATAAACTTAAAGATAAGACATTGGAAATAGTCAAGTCTAAAGAACAAAGGAACAAAGATTGAAGAGGCATGAACAGAACTTAAGGGACCTGTGTGATACCAGCAAATGGATCAGTAGTTCACTGTGGGAATCCCAGAAGGAGAGAGAGGGGCAGAGAGAATATTTGAAGAAATAATGGCTGAAAATATCCCAAATTTGATGAAAGACATGAATATGTATATACCCCAAGAAGCTCACTAAACCTCAAAATGAAAGTAGAGACCCACACTAAGACACCTTATAATTAAACTTTCAAAAGACAAAGGCAAAAAAAAAATCTTTAAAACAAGAGAAAAGTGATTCATCACATACAAGAGATTCTCAATAATCACATGAGTCAATTTCTCAACAAAAAGTTGTAGAACAGAACGCAGTGGGCCAATATATACAAAGTGATAAAAAAAAAACAAAACCTCAGTCAAGAATCTATACGTCTGGCAAAACCATCTTTTGAGAAAGTGTGGGAGAAGTTAATTTCAGAGAATAAACAAAAACTGAAGCCATTCATTGTCGTTTAGATCTGCCATGCAAGAAATGTTAAAGCGAGTCCTGTAGGTTGAAGGGAAAGAAACTGGACTTGAAACCATCTGGGCAAATAAAGCTAATTTTATTGTAACAGTTCTATATGGTTTAAAAATCTAATATATTTTAAAAATAATTAACCTTAATGAAAATATTATTGTAATTTTGGTTTGTAACTCCACATTTTGTTGTCTACATAAATTATGAGACTAATATATTTAAAAGAATTATTGGTTTATATCTGGGGCACACGTGTATAAAGATTTATTTTTGTGACATCACAACTTAAAGGAGTAGGGATAGAGCTATAAAAGAGCAGAGTTTTATATGTTATTGAAGTTAAGCTACTATAAATTCATTTTAGAGTATTATAGCTAATACTCTAAATTAAATGTTATCCTCATGGTAAATGTTAAATGTAATCCTCATGATGACCAAAATGAAAATAGCTACGGAATATATACAAAAAGAAATGAGAAAGGGATATAAGTATTTTATTAAAACAATCAACTAAACACAAGAGAAGGAAATAATACAGGAAAGGAAAGACAAGAAAAAGCTATATGACCTATGGAAAAGAAATATCAAAATGTCAAAGTCCTCCCTCATCAGTAAGATGAGCAGAATGGATAAAATAATAATAGTCCAACTATTTGCTGTCTGTAAGAAACTCACGTCAGATCCAAAGACACAAAGAGGTTGGAAGTGAAAGGATGGGGAAAATATATATTTTCTGTGCAAACAGTAAACAAAAGAGAGCCGAGTTAGCTATACTAATATCAAATAAAATTAACTAAAATATAACATGTTACATGAGATAAAGAAGAACATTATGTGTTAATAAAAGCTTCAAAACAACAAGAAGACACAACATTTATAATCATTTAAACACCTGATAGCAGATAATTAAAATGTATGAAGCAAAAATTGACAAAATTGAAGGAAGACAAATAGTTCTAGTATAATAGAGACTTAAGTACCTCACTCTTAGTAAAGTATAGAGCAACAAGACAGAAGTAAGGACACTTAGGTCTTGAATAACATAACATGATCTAACAGACACATACAGAACACTCTACCCAGTAACAGAATATACATCCTTTTTAAGGGCACATGGGACATTTTCCAGAATAGACCACATGTTAAGCCACAGATTAAGTCTTAATAGTTTTTAAAAGGTAGACATCTTACAAAGTCTTCTCTGACCACAATAAGATGAAGTTAGAAGTCCATAACAGAAATAAAACTGGAAAATTCACAAATTTACAGAAATTAAACAACATAGGCACACCTGGGTGGTTTAGTCGGTTGAGCATCCGACTTTGGCTCAGGTCGTGTTCTTGCAGTTTGTGAGTTCAAGCCCTGAATCGGGCTCTGTGCTGGCAGCTTGGAGCCTGGAGCCTGCTTCAGATTCTGTGTCTCCTCCTTTCTCTGCACCTCCCATGCTTATGCTCTGTCTCTGTGTCTCAATAATAAATAAATGTTAAAAATTTTTTTAATAAATAAAATTTTAAAAAGTCATTTTACAGAAGTCAGCACTCTTTCATCATAACAATAGTAAATAAAGTAGAAATGGAATGAAACTACCTCTCTCGCTCTGTGTGTGTGTGTGTGTGTGTGTGTGTGTATATATATATATATGAGAAAGAAAGGGATACACACACACACACACAGACACACACACAATACAGTAAATATCATACTCAATGGTAAAATACTGAAAACTTTTCCTCTCGAATCAGGAACAAGACAAAGGCAATCACTTTTGCCACGTCTATCCAACATAGTATTGGAAGTGCTAACCATAGCAGTTATGTAAGAAAAAGAAATAAAGCCATATGAGTTTGAAAGGAAGAATTGATATGATCTGTTTGCAGATGTAGGAAAACCTAAAAATTGCACACACAAAATATTGTTAAACTAATAAATGAATTCAGCAAAGCAACAAGATACAAAGTCAACACACAAAGATTCCATTGTATATCTATACACTAACAATGAACAGTCAAAAAGGAAATTAGGAAGACAGTTCAATTTATAGTGGCATCAAAAAGAATAAAATACTTAGGAATTGACTTAATCAAGGAGGTGAAATATTCATACAATAAACAATACAAAATATTACTGAAAGAAATTTTAAAAGACTTAAAAAGTGGACACACATCCCATATTAATGGATGGGAAGACTTAATGTTATCAGTACTACTCAAAATGATTCACTATAATCTCTATCAAAATTTGAATGATATATTTAAAAGAAACAAGACATCTATTCTAAAATTTATATGGAATCTCCAAGGACCTCAAATAGACCAATGGAATAAAATAGCACAGAAATAAGACCTTACACATATGGTCAAGTGATTTTTGACAAAGGTGCCAAGAGCATTTAGTTGGGCAAAGGACAGTCTTTCAACTGCACTGAGAAAACTAGATATTCACATACAAATTAATGAAGTTGAAGCATTGCCTACTACAATAATTAACTCAAAATGAACCCGAACCCTAAGTTTAAGATTAAAAACTACAAAACTCTCAGAAGAAAATATAGGGTAAAAGCTATACAACATTGGATTGGAGAGTGTTTCTTGTATATGCTGCAAGGGTAAAAGTAACAAAAGAAAAACCAAATTTTTAAATAAAAAAAGTGTACATCAAAAGACACTGTCACTATCAACAGGGTACAAAGGCAACTAACAATGAGATACACTATTTGTAAACCATATGTCTGGTAAGGGATTAATATCCGGAAGATATAAACAACTCCTAAAACTCAACAAATAAACAAATAGCCCAATCCAAAAAAAAGCAAAGGGCTTGAATAGACATTTTTCCAAAGGAGATATACAAATGTTCAGTAAGAACAGAAAAAGATACCAAACCTCACTAATCATCAGGGGAATACAAATAAAAAACGAGATACCACCTCACATCTATTGGGATGGCTACTATTACAAAATAGACAAAAAACAAACAAAAAACAGAAAATAACAAGTGTTGGTGAGAATGTGAAGAAATTGGAATTCTTGTGCACTGTTGATGAGAATGTAAAATGATATACCACTGTAAAAAACAGTATGGCAGCTCTTCAAAAAACTAAAGACAGAATTATATGATCCTGTAATTCCACTTCTGGGTATACACTCGAACTGAAAGCAGAAACTCTTAAGAGATATTTGGACACCCATTATAGTAGCGTTATTCACAATGGCTAAAATATGGAAGCAACCCAAGTATGCATCAAAGAATAAATGGATAAACAAGGTGTGATAAATACATGCCTGGAATATTGTTTAACCTTAAAAGGGAGGGAAATTCTGACATACACTACAATGTGGATAAACCTTGAAGACATTATGCTAAATGAAATAAGCCAGTTACAAAAAGGAAAATATTTCATGATTCCACTTAAATGAAGTTCTTAGAGTAGTCAAAGTCATAGAGACAGAAAGTAGAATGGTGGTTACCAAGCACTGAGGGGACGGGAGGAAGGAGGAAATACTGTTTCATGAACGAGTCAAGGTTCCCTTTTAAAAGGTGGAAATACTTCTGGAGATGCATAGTGAAGATGGTAAGACAACATTATTATTGTTTTTAACACCACTGGACTGTACACTTAAAATGCTTAAGGTGGTAACTTTTATATGTATTTTACCACAGTAATTTACAAAACTCAGGGATTATCCCAGATGCTTCACTGATACCTCTATTATGCACCTGCGTTTTCTATTCCTCCTTTCCTGTGGTTGAATTGATAATAGAAACCTATCCTTTCCTGAACTTGTTCTATGCTACCCTCTACCACCTGAATTGCAATCATTTATGTCATTGTAAACTTGAAGTAAACTACATAAAAATTCATTATATGTTTTAGAAAATTGATAGAGTATTTTATAAAGCTATCCCAAATTGTAATTATAAATGTAAATGACTTCTTAAATGGCAGTTGACTAACCTCAGTATCATTTTTCTCTTACTATTATTAAAGGAGATCAGATAATATAATGCCAACTATAGTCTGTTTTTATTGTGTTCTTTCTATAGGTTTGTTTAAAGCAGTTGCATTCTGTGGTATTATGAAGTACAGTTCAAACTAGTGTGTACTTCGGGTTACAACCCTCTACAGTTTTTTAGAACTTTGACAAATTCATAATAGCTAATTATACCCACAGTCTAAGAATTAAGCAATATCTCTGTTCTAAAATGAGCCTATCACTTTAAATTAAACAAAAGTGCTTGGCATTTTAACTAAGTGCCGCTCATCTCTACATTTTTATCTCAAACAGTAATATTACTAATAGCTAATATTTACAGAGCTTTAATTACATGTCAGAAATTATCAAGGAGTTTAGATTCATTACCTTATTTAAACTTTGTAACAAGCCCATGAGAAAATGTCATTATTATCCAGCATTTTAGGATAAGAAAACCAAAGGGCAGGGTCAGAAACATGTTCAAGATTTTAGGTAGTAAGTGGGAGAGCAAAGATACTAATGAAGGCATGTCCACTCAGCTACAACAGAATGATGTTAACCTACCTGTTCAATAGCCACATTTGTGATCTGTTCCTAACCTTTCAAAAAATATTTTCAGACAGTTGTTTTTTGCACTGAATTTATACTTGGCTTGATTTTATATCACCATCTATATTCCTCTCCTTTCACAAAATTTCTTAAAGTATTTTAAGTTGTATAGATTTTCTCTGATAACTAACGTTTTAGTAAATGAGGAACAATATGAATAAACAAATAAGAACAGACTTTAAAAAGATACACATGAAGACAATCACAGTGGTGTATGAAACTACTTCTGAAGGAGAGAAGTGTTTATTACTTGGAGAGTAGTTTGATGTTTGTGAATTCCTGAGGTCCGATTTAGATATCTTCTGGGGGTTGAGAATACATAGTTGAGTATCACGTCTCAAGGGGTCTGCACTAACAGTCCCAAGGTTTGAAAAAAAAATATTTAGAACTTCTTTCTATCCACAATAATTTATATTCTGAATTAAATAGAAAGGCAGGTTGATAGTTGCTACAACATGTTCCAGGCAGAAGGTGTTGAGTTCTTTACTTGCTTAGCTGTTGATATTATATAAGTTTTGAATTAATGGATATCTGTGTTTTAGTGTTAATTACGAAAACCTGAGCTCCTAGCTTAGGCATTTGACTGCCTTTATTTTAAAATAAAATTTTGCCTAGAGGAATAAAATCTCATCTTCTGAGATGAAAATCATTGTTGGCTCATTGCCTAATGTGCTGCATGAAGGAAAGATGTGCTTGGGAAGAGAAGCACAGTATACACAATTGAAATAAGTATATTCAGAGAAAATATTTTGAAAAATTCTGGTTATTGTTCAGTATGGGTCAATATGACAGAAAACATATAAAAACAAATCTACAACCTCCCTGATAGACTAGAAGAGTTGCCACAATCACATTAATGAGGGATTTGGGTTAAGTTAAAAAGCAGATGGAATAAGATTAACAGTGAAATCTAATAGAATTAAGGAAGGTGGCAACACAGGATACCTACAAGAACAATAATGCTTTTCCATAGAAACTCTCAGGAATAGCTCCTCCAAAATCACCTAGGGCAAAAGCCAGGGGGAGAGAAGGGGATGTGAGCAGTCAACCAGGTAATTATATTTCATCAGTTCTGAACTTTAGAATTTTTCACGTTAGCATTTATTTAATAATTTAGAAGTGTCTTGCAGTCATGCAATGTCATACTTTAATTGGCAGCAGGCTTTGTTTGTAGGTGTGCATGAAATAATGATATACTTCATCACTGATGATGGTCTGTGTTCTGTGAAATACAGAGAAGGCACTGCAGCCCACCTAACCAGCTCCTACAGCTCAGAGCAGTTACTACTGGTATTTGCTTCTAGGTGAAACCTAAGAGTACAGTTGTTTTACTTTCTTGCTTGCTTGTTCTGTTTTTCTTTTTTAAACCTGGGATATCACCAGAGATCAGCCTCTAGATTGGCCATGGTAGGCAGAGAAGACAGTAGTGTTGGAGGTAATTTATGTCTACAAAGGCAAACAGGGTTGAAAATGGCAGAATATATTGAAAAACCTTACTCCATCCCAGATAAACCTTTATCTTCCTCTCCCATTCAGAACTATCATTCAAGTATGCAGGGGTAAAAAAAAAAAAAGATATATTTTGATATAGAAACCTTTTAAAATGTTACTACTATGAACTCTGTCTGATAGAATTTATTGAAAATATTCTCTAAGTGAAAATAAATGCTAGAAATTGAGAAAAATTAATATGTCGATAAGAGTGCTGAGCAGAAAAATAGTAATACTAAAAGTAGGTGTAAGAAATTATCAGTATGGCAGCTATGAGCATTGGAGTACTTGTTAAGAAACGATTTGTAGGAAAGAAAAGGCAAATGTAAAATAACCTGAAAATAGTAATAAGGAGGCTTTATCAAAATAACAGTATGGAAGAGGAAATGAACAAATGAAAATGTCCAAAGTATATGGTGTTATTTGAAGAATGATAATTGATAACAATAATATTTTTGTCATGGATTTAAAAATATGTTTATACTACAAATTTTTAAACGATGTAAATGAAACCACAAAAAGATTTGAAATAGTATTTAAAACCCTCATATGATCAGCAAACATTTTGGCACAACTGTTAAGGAAAAAAAGATCTCAATACAGCTTGGGACAGAAAATAACAATAGATGGGAATGCAAGCTGGTGCAGCCACTCTGGAAAACAGTATGGAGGTTCCTCAAAAAACTAAAAATAGAACTACCCTATGACCCAGCAATTACACTATAAGGTATTTATCCACGGGATACAGGTGTGCTGTTTCGAAGGGACACATGCACCCCAATGTTTATAGCAGCTCTATCAACAATAGCCAAAGTATGGAAAGAGCCCAAATGTCCATTCATGGATGAATGGATAAAGAAGATGTGGTATATTTATACAATAGAGTATTACTCGGCAATCAAAAAGAATGAAATCTTGCCACTTGCAACTACGTGGATGGAGGTGGAGGGTATTATGCTAAGTGAAATTAGTCAGAGAAAGACAAAAATCATGATTTCAATTATATGATGACTTTAAGAGACAAAACAGATGAACATAAGGGCGGGGAAACAAAAATAATATAAAAACAGGGAGTAGGACAAGACAGAAGAGACTCATAAATATGGAGAACAGACAGAGGGTTACTGGAGGGGTTATGGAGGGGGGGATGGGCTAAATGGGTAAGGGGCACCAAGGACTCTACTCCTGAAATCATTGTTGCACTATATGCTAACCAATTTGGATGTAAATTAAAAAAAAATAGGGCTGCCTGGGTGGCTCAGTCGGTTGAGCGTCCGACTTTGGCTCAGGTCATGATCTCACAGTTCGTGGGTTCAAGCCTGGTATCAGGCTCTGTGCTGACCCCTTGCTCAAAGCCCTGGAGCCTGCTTTGGATTCTGTGTCTCCTTCTCTCTCTGCCCCTCCCCCGCTCACACTTTGTCTCACTCTGTTTCTCAAAAATAAATAAATGTAAAAAAAATTTTGATAAAATTAATAAAAAGAAAATACCAATAGAGCATATGAAAAGAAAATTAAAAATAAAATATTCAGATGAGACAAAGTATATTCTCCATATGAGTATGGACAGTCAAGATGGTTCAGTGAGTGACTTTGGAGCTTCCTCCCTTGTTACCAAAGAACCAAGTGGCACTGAAAGCTCTCTTTATCCAAACTGAATCTTCCCTTTTCCTAGTTGGATGTGGAGTGGAGAGGAACCGTGCATATTTTCAACATCCTACAGCCCCGAATGGACTAAGACAATACCTCTGTGGTCTCTTGATCCTATGAGAACCCAAAGCTCTTTCGTTTCATTAATTGTCCTTGTCTTCAACAACATCCTTGAGAAAACTATAGAAAACTGTGATGAAATAGAAGCAATGTAGGTTTAAAAAATCAGATGTTCTAGATTCAAAACTTTGATGGGCCGTTTAAGAACTCTGTGGGCCAAAGCTCATCATTTAAACTAGCATTCACTTTACTCATGAGCAAAGTGAAAGTAATAATATATGTCTATAAGACCAAAGATAACTTCTGTGATATTGATTTTCACAGAGTTTAATGTACTGGAAAATAAATATCGATTGATAAACACACAAAGCCCCAATCTATTCTAAATTTCCTTGTAAATTTACTCATAGTCCTAATTCTGGATGTTGGAAAAGGGAAGAGGACAGGAGCATTAAGTCAAAAGTACTGTCACATGGAAAAGGTTGATGTTGCTGGGGAATGGTAGGCAGAATTCTAGGTGGCTCCAGATTGATGTCTTCTGATGTATAATCACCTCCTATTGAGTATGATGGGATAGTATTTCCTTTAATTAGGTTAGGATATATGACCAGGGTGAAGTGAGAGTCACTCCAATGAATGTGTTGCTGCATAAAATTCCACGTTAGTAGCAGAATGGATAGGCATTTCTCTATTGGCTTTCAAGAAATAAGATGGCACGTTGTGAGGAGATCATCTTAAATATGAAAGTCTTCTTTATAACTTAAGAGTGACCTTCAGCAAGGAAACTGGGATCTCAGTCCTATAACAGTCAAGGAATTAAATTCTGCCCAAAAACCTGAATGAGGAAGAAGAACAAGAGGAGGACCAAGACCCTCAGGTGAGAGCGTAGTCTGAGCCCACACTTTGGACTCAGACTGGTATCCTGGGCAGAGGATCTAGCTAGCCTGGAATTCTGACCCACATAACTGAGATAATAAATCTGTTTTTTTGTACATCACTAAATTTGTGGCAATTGTGCAGTGATTGAAAATTATAATACAAGGACTTAGGGGAAAATGATGCTAGAAAACTATGAAGGCTCTCAGAGTGGACTCAGGAAGAATGAATAACAGGACCTGGGCAGGCAGATTACTTTGGGAACCATCAGTCATTAGTAGTCTGAGTATATTTGAGACGCCTACACTCACCTGGGTGGTGGAGCTGGGACTTTATGTATATTGGCTAAGGAAGGAAGTAGGTCTGACATGAAACATAAGAGACAGCCAAGACAATAGCAGAATTGATTTAGGTAAAAAGGTGACTAAATTAACTCATGCATAAAGAAGATTTGCTCTAGAGATGCCTCCATATTAAAAAAAAATATGAGAATTAATTTGTTTTTTTTAAATATTAGTTTTTTCCAAAGGATGTCTTGGACAGATATAGCTCCTCCATAGTTTTTCCCAAAACACTCTAAAAATAATTTTTAAGCTATATATTTCAAGCTATATTTAGCTTGGTTATATTGTTTGGAATGATACTCTGTTATGTCCATGTAGTTGACTATCAAGTCAAAATTTGACCATCAAGTCAAGTTTTCTCGGGGAAAAATAAATGCATACAGGAAAGTGTATGTGATTCATTTCCTCAAGTGTTTCAATTAATGAATTCTATTGATTAGGACTTGTTGGCACCGTCAATGCCAAGAAGAAGATAGAAAGCAGAAGCATTGTTGGAGCTGAGCACCAGCTTTAGGCAGTAGTTTTGAAAATTGTATAAACCCTTTGGAGAACCGTGAAGCTGGAGGGTCTGTTCCTCTGGGTTCACAGCCTGGAGTCCCCAGTAGTTACAAATTTATGAATAGCATAATAGGGTTCTGAGAAGTCTTTCCCTCATTCCATGTACTATGATTACCTCCCAGACTAGACTGAGCTCCCCGAGAGTGGCCAGTTTTTACTCTTCTCTTATATCCCCAAGTGCCCGTGGAAAGTCTCACGTATGGTAGAAATCAAATAATTTAACCAAACTGTCCTAAGTAAATTTATTGAATATATATAATCCAGTTATTTGTGACTATTGATCCATGACATGTCCTTCAAAAGCTGTCTCATACCCCATATTGCCCAGGAATCTTTCCATGATTATCTATTTGATTCTCATTTATTATCCCCTTAGGATTTTCATTACCAGTTTGTTTTGTTTAAATGTATTTCCCAAATGTTCCCATGGGCCAGCATTTCCCCCTGTCTCTTATATTCTATTATGTACTCCCTGAAGCCAGTTCCTTCTTGTGTCTTTGAATTCATTTGCATGTCCAGATTGCCTTGGTCAGGCACCTGTTCACAGGAGGCACGCGATCAATATTTTTTCCAAGTGACTAATACTTGCCAGTATTTGTGATTGTTGTATTTCATCTTGGTTTAAATCCCATAGTAGGTATATTTTCTTCTGACTTAGGCTTCAGCAAAACAGATGGCATGCGTCTGCACATTGATCTCTCTTGAGGTGGCAGAGTGAAACACTTTGGTTGTAGGAAAAATTGTTTAGAACCTTCTCAATTGACCCTTTTGTGTACCAAATCGACATTTTGTGCAGCTAGTTTTATCTTTGCTTAAACTAGTATTGATCAAACTATCAAAGATGGTGTTATAGTTTGAACAGCTGTTCTTGAAGCACCACCAAAAAGAAGGGTTTGCATTTAAATCTTTAAATCAATCCACATCTTGTTGGCTATCACAGAGTTGAGATTGTAGGGAACTTGATTATTTTTTTTTTCAATCTTATTTACCACAAGAGAAGCTATAAAGGTATTTGAGCACTCCACTTTTTTCTCATTCACTGTTCATTTTATTATACCGTCTACCATTCGTTCTTGCCCTTTGAACTCTTCTTGTACAGAAAGGCAGTTTTCTAAGAACCCTTGTTTAGGTGAAGAATCAGCACTGGTAAATGCTTTCTGAAACATTGAAGGGCTCTGCTGAAATCTAATGCTGATTTACCATAATCACGGAAACAAAAAGAAACAAAAAACATTCTGAAAGAACTTGTAGGATACCTTGAAACAGCTTAAAAAGAGCTTTATTACAAGAGGGGTGATTAAATTATTACATGAGAGAAATTAGAACTGGAGATTTTTGTAGTGGGGAAATTCTTAAATCTCATTGCTGAGAAATGTGTAGGGTTTTAGTGGAGATTTGGAAAGCTTTTAGGCTTCTATTTCTCAGGTAAGCCTAGGAAAGACTAGCTTTCAGCTGAAAATGGGTCACAGCAAGAGAATAGTATTAATTATAGCTAAACCCTCCAGAGATCTCTACTACAAGGCTACAGATATAAAGGTTAAAACAAATTCCACAGATTTTCAAAATTCTTTATTTACGTTTATACAGACTCAGAAGCACTCTTAGCATAAAATCAAGCTCTGGAGTTAACTCCACCTAAAATAATACAACAAGCATTTAGTGTGCCTTTCCTTTATCTTACATGATTACTGTGGGATTATCATTTTTAAAATATTTGTTCTGCATATGTTTATTTTTACGATTATTTGCCATCAAAAACTTGATCGTTGATGATGCTGTATTAGGTTATTAATGGAGGTGGGGGATTAAAACTCCCAAACCTATTCCCAGAATCTGTGCAACTCGAAGGTTTAAGTAGATTTGGGAGTGCTCAGAACTTTCTTAATCACGGCTATTTGCTATGAAGTGTTGGGCAGAACAAAAATTCCCATATATTTCCCTCTACCAGTCTCTCTAACATGCTTTCTGCAGGGCTTGAAATTTCCAGCTTGGACCATTATTAATCAGCCACCACATACCATGGGTTAGTTTATCAAATCATGACAGAATGAATATGGAGAGGAAATACTAAATGAGATGCGGAACTGAGGTAAAGTAAGAGCAGGAAGTCAGGTTAGCTTCAGTGGGGGCATGGAAAAATATAAACAGAGAACTTACCAAGGGCAAGGGAGAGATCTGAAAGTTTAGGGACATATTGTGAATATTGTATCCCAGTGATGGTGGGTCACTAATTCATTCAATGAGTGGGATAAGGATGCTAAATGCCCTGATATGCAGACCGTTGAATAGAACAAAGTATTATCCCATTCCTTCCCTGACTTTTGAATGCCCTGCTAGATGTTTAGAAAAAGATTAGCTGAACGAATCTGTATTCCATTGTATAAAGACCTATATTTTTTTGTCCATGGTTTTACTATACAGTGACCTTTGCAGTAAAGCAATAGAAGTGTGAGTCAAATGTTAATTTGAAATCTTTACCAGAATTGTCCTCAATTTCAGAAATACATGTCACTGGTGGTGATGATGATGGTTTTGTTTTGCAAAAGTACTATCACTCTGCATTTGTAGATGCTACATCATTGGCAACTTTATATGGATAGATACGTTTATACCTCTCCTTCATCGTGACTTCTAATGTAGCCATCCTCAAAGTTTTACCTTCTGAAATATATTTTGTTATAAATTACTTTCCTTTTATTTATCTTCTATAATTTTAATTAAGGCATTAAAGTACTATTTTAAAATTCAATGTTAATTTAAATGATATAATGGATTTAATGCAAGATAATAAAGATGGTTTTACTTATGTAAATAAGGTTATGTATATATATGTGTTATAAGGTAAAAGTGTTGCACAGGATAAGGTGGAAAGCAATGAACTTGGATTATGTGAAGGGTCTGAGGAAGGCCTTTGGGAAAGAAGAGGAGATCCTGAGGACATACTTTATATAGTTGCTCACTGATAGCCCTACGTACCAAGTCAGGTACAGATAAAATATTTTGATAGAAGCAAAAAAAGGGGCAAACTGATAAGTTAATTGCTTAATAAATTCATTCAGGCATTTAATAAGTATGAAACTAAAAGATTATAGTAGGTGGTAGAGATTCACAAAGGAATGAGTCCCTGATCCCCCAACTCTGGTAGGAGAAAGAGATGCATATATAAATGATTACAAGACAAGGAGGCAAGTTCAACTATAGAAGTGAATAGTGGAGGGGATCTAATCAAATGTAGAAGAAAGATGAGCTGAGGAAGACTTTTCAGAGGAGATGGACTGATGGGAACTTAATTCATTGTAATATTTAGCAAGACAAATGACGCTGAGAGGGAGTGTTAAGCAGTCCAAGGGGAGAAAAACACTGTGACCAGTTACAAAACCCAGTGAAAGACAAACTACTTGGAAGATAGCAAAGATCATCACTATGCTGATCACCAGGGATAGAGGTCCAAAGGCATCTGCCCTCTGCATCTTGGTATTGCAGTCACCGAGGAAAACACAATGCAGTCAAGAACTGAATGACAGAATCTTTACTTACATAGAGAAGAAACCAAGATCAGCTTTAATACTGGACATTGCCCCCCCCCCCCCTCCATGGGTAGCATGAATCTCTAGGCAGCCAGTGCAGGGCAGTTTGCCTATGCACCCTTCTGCTGCAGCAGTAAAAGGATCCCAACCCTCAACCATGGAATATGAAATACTTAAAACTGGGCATGTGCCTGAGTACTGTTGACATGCATGCTTAAGCAGAACAAAGGAAAACTCACTGAGCATGGAACAGGGAAAGATGTTCCCACACAAGGTGACGAGCCTGGCACAGGTTGTATGGGTTCTTCATCTCTTGGTAAGGATGTGTTCCTGTCTTGAGGCTCAATCTTACATAGCCACGTAGGGATCATGAAAAGAATGCATGAAATGAGTGCTTTTCCCAACAGGGAGGCGTTGTATCATTGAAAAGAGAAGCATAGAGAAGAAACAAGTAAAAGAACATGAATAAGATATATCCTGATACGTGTGGAAAATCTCAAGCAATGGCTGTGAGTCAGGAGAAAGGCAGAAACTAGATTTTTGAGGACCTTATTAATTATGTAAAAGAGCTGTAATATTTTTATAGAATAGAAGATATTTTTTGAGAAATATTTTTAGCTAGCTATGAGGAGGAAGGTGTTGAGACAGATGGGAGAGAAGACTAAGGATAGTGACTACACTACTATAGTAATTTGAGAGATAACGAAGAACTACAAGGGCAATGGGAGAGGAGAGAACGTTGCCTGAGACAGAGAGGAGATTAAAATATACCACTACCCAGTCACCATCAACAAGGTTCTGTACTGATTGGTCTGAGTTGGGTACGAGGTATTGGAATTTTTCTAAGTTCCTCAGGTAATTACAATACCTAATAAATTTAAGAAGTACTGGATTAGATAATTACTTAGAATAAATCAATAGGACTTGACTGAAAATGAGAATGAAAGAAAAGGAGGCAAGGAGACATCTAGCATTATGCCAAGGGTTCTATTTTGGAA